>NC_057810.1:48272466-48444966 GCF_018294505.1 Triticum aestivum
CATATGAAGTAACATTTCCTCACCAAGGCCACACATAGGGCACACACATAACCCCATCACATGCCTTTTTAGTTATGCATATGAAGGTAGGATGTTTTTAATTACTCTGCACCAAAATACTCTTAACTTGGATTGTACCCTAAGCTTTCGTTGCCTTTTACATTTTTCTTCCCCATTAGATGAACTAGATAGTCCAGCTACCACACAATACCTTGTGTTCATCTCGGCTCTGTACAACAATTGAACAGAAGAAATGTCATTTCTTTACCATATCCATGACCAAATGTTCTCTGCTACTCCCTCCGTCCCAAAATACTGCCATCCATGTCGACAACAATGAGTCATATAGGACCGCTATGCCTCTGTTGAAGGAGGTGGTGGAGCGATCCGGAGATTATTCTGCCATCCATGTTGAGTAAAACCTCACTGGCCACTTGCTCCAACCGCATACACACCGCCATAAACAACGGTTGGTACTCAGTTCGGTGTAGCATACACCATGTAGGAAGCGAGTGCTTACTCCTAGTTACTGAATTATGTACACCAAATAAACCCATTTACACGAAGTTAATGACAAAAAAGTTGATGCTTGCTACGCAGATGTGTAGTACAAATTAAGAAGTGCAAGATAAAAAGATGCTGGTCCTTGATTCGTTGTTGATCCTGAGCATGCCATCATCAACTTGTAGTTAATTATCATACAAATTGGCTCTTTCATAGAGTTGGAGGCTAGCTCCTTGGATCAGCACGCGCTTAAACACAAAGAACACGTATATGTATTCTCTCCGAAGTTCAACTCTTGATTGGCCAGCAAAAATGGTCCGACCGGGTAGAGGAAAGGCATGTTTGCTAGTACGCCTGGAGGAAATGCCTTTGATTAGGGCATCTCCAACGGCGACCAGTAAATTTTCTCCCATATTCGTCCACGGACAAGGGATCAGTCCGTGGATATGGATATAGGAATCGGCCATCCAACGTTGTCCGCATATATTTCGAACACTTCTTTTAAAAAATCGAATGAAATTCATGCAAACACAGTGGATTCCATACAAACCGGACAAAAATGTTTACATTTTGGACATATTTTTAACTAAAAACTGTACAGCCGGCGCCGGCGACGACGAATATCCTCCGGCGACATGGATACCCTTGACTAGTCTACTGCCGGCTGCAGCGGATCTCCAATGTCATCCCCATGTCCGGCAGCTGTGAGCCCTAGGTATATGCTTCAACGCAAAGAGCAGCTCGCCTCCCTACCACTCATCGGAGTGGAACAACCAACTGATGCTTCTGCCAATGGGAAAGGGTTCCTACGCTACATAGGTCAGAGTTGGTTTTGGGTTGGGAACGGTGGTGGCCTGCCAGAGGGCAAGACACCGGCTGTGTATGCTGGTGTCACCTCAATATGGCATTCATGGGACCCAAGCGACAGCTTCTCCTCGACTATTGTGGCGAGCGCAGACGTGTTGGACACCACCTCGTCGATGTCCATGCAGCCCGCTTCTTTCTCTGTAGTCAGGACGCGGTGACACGCGCTTTGACATCGGATGACGCGCTCACAGGCACGGGAGGGGCGGTACAACATGGCACCATCAATAGCAGCAATGATGCCCGTGCCACTGTGGTCCCTATCAGTGTCGACCTGGAGCAACTCGCCACTCCTCGGCTCGTGACCGGCGGGGTTGACGGGCTACCAAGCCATTGTTTATGCGAGACAACTCTTTTTCCTGCTCATCAGATGCCATGGAGAAAACTGATCAAGGAGAAAAATGGTGAGTGGAGGTGTGATGCAGTTCTTGCTCGACATCAGACATCTATCTATTATATAATTAAAACGATAGAAAACGAACGGTTAAGATTAATCGTTCTAAAGTTAAGAAAAAACAACGGTGGAGATTTACAGCATATATGTTTTTTTTTGAAAATTAAAGCATAGATGTTTGAACCACGCGCATTACACGTACATGTACAAGACCAAAACAGACGTACATGTACCAGACCAAAACAGACGACCCGTCAAACATAGTACGATTGACTGATCTCCGTAAAGAATACGTCCAATAAGGAAGGAGGCCTGATTGATTTCTAACTGGAACACGCACAACTAACCTGATGTATTTCTTATTAAAACACACAAACAACTTGATTTCCAGCAAGAATACAAACGTGTAAGCTGAGAACTGCACACCTCAGCCCGGCGAACACTCCAGGCCGCCGTGGCACGTCCCGGAGAAGATTGAACGCATATAACAACAACATATCTGTACACGGCAATATCGGAAGCACATCGGCGAACACTTGAGGCCGCCGCCACACGTCGATTGCAGGCATAACAACAACAAATCTAGACGCGGCAATGTCGGATGCACATTGGCGAAAAGTCGAACACTCAACGCCACCAGCGCACATCCCGGAGATCAAAGGCGCAACAGCAACACATCTATACGCGGCAATGTCGGAGGTACATCAGTGAATACTGCATCGCCACACGTCCTCGAGATCTTACGCATGGCAACAACTAATCTATACGTGGCAACGTTGGAGGCACGTGGGCCGGTGAATCGAAGGCGGGATAGCAACACATCCAATGCAAAGCTCAAGATGCCGGGACTCCCAACAGATCAAAGTCATGACAGCGTTATCATCAACTTTGTACAATATGTCTCCACGTACTACCTACATATATGTTATGAATAAAAAAATAATTTCAAATTTCGTTTGAAGGTAACAACGATACGATGTACAGAGCCAAAAGGAGAGAGTAGAGCAATACGTGCATCTTTTTTTTTTGTTGAGAGAAGAATAAACTCACGTGCATCTAAGCTACCGATGTCTCAACCCTAGCCTAAAAAAAGTTGCCGAGTGTCTGCATCTACGGATTGGACGCTAGACTTTGTATTATTCTTTTATGTTAGCATACGTTGATAGATTGGTGCAAATAAGTTTGATGTCAAAAAACTATAGCAAGCACATAGCTCAAAACTAAATGATTGACCCAACAAAACAAAATATTACATAAATGTTACTGTCGCTTTAAGCTAGAGAATCTGCACATTTGATCAGGGGTCAATCGAAGGACAAACGTTATTAGTCAGGTTGCTCACAAAAATAAAAACATATTTTTCATTATGTGAATAAAGAATAAAACTAAATTTATATCTGCAGTTCAAAAATATGAGTAAAAATAAATAGAAAATTATTTTTATCATATTAGATTCAGAAATGGGATTTACATATAAATTATACTGAACATGAAATACAATAAAAAAATTTAAAAAATCAAATTACCGTCAGATTAAAATGAAACTTGATGCAAATGAATGGACAAAAAAAGTCACTCTTGGGTCAATTTTCACAGCTATTTTATGAGTATCTTTGCTTACATGAATCTCGATGAGAGAATCAGATAGTTCTGATCGGTCGTTGAATGCTAATTTCACAGTTGTCCGAGAAATAGCAATACCAAAATGTTTATTACTAACTATATATAAATAACATTTTGTCAAAGACGAACGTACCAATCATATTACCCACATACGAGTAGGAAATTCCCACCAAAGTTTGATCATGTTTCCTCGAGATGCATACGTTACCTATAATATTTTTTGTAAATTAAACTATATATCAACGACAATGTCAGAAAAATAAACTAAGTAATATCTGTTTCCCTACATTGGAAAATATTGGTATAGAATATAATAATATATATAATTGAACATGTGGGTGAAGGAAAGAAAAAAGGTTAAGCAAGAAGGTTAGGAGCAAATTTATTGCAAGTGCGCGAATAACCATTTTAGCTATTCTAAAAATCACATTTCAATTCAAAAGAACATATTCATCATCAGAAAAAAAGCTACTCTGTGCTCGAGTGAGAGAAAATCTAGCAATTTCCACACCATTAAAAAATAGGTTGTCTTAGACTGGACAGCAGCGAAATAGTAAGGAACATAGTTTCATTTTGTTGGCAATGACTTCTAGAGTAATATGAGTGGAAGGACAAATGCATAGGGATGAGATGGAAAGGGATTGGGAAAGCTGGCAACCAACAGCTACAAATCGTGAGACTCCTAGAAAATTTCAATGGGACACCAAGTTTAATAATTTTTTCTAAATATAACTTCTCTATGTAAATACTCATGTAGCAGCTAACCAAAATCATCATGAGAAAAAAACTACACTTTGCTCGAGGGAGAGAAAATCTAGCAATTTCCACGCCATTAAAAAATTAGGTTGTTTCAGACTGGACAGCAGCGAAATAGTAAATAACATTGTTTCATTTTCCTGGGAATGACTTCTAAAGTAATATCACGGCAAGGATGAATGCATAGGGATGAGAAGGAAAGGAATTGGGAAAAAGCTGGCAACCAACAACTACTAATTGTGAGACTTTTAGAAAATTTAAATGGAACCCCAAGTTTAATAATGTTTTCTAAATATAACTTCTCTATATAAATAATCATGTAGCAGCTAACCAAAAAAAGACATTAATTTTTTAGCAAGTCTAGCCGCGCAAATGCGCGGGTTATATTGCTAGTTGTTTAAATAGCGATGGGACACGAGGAGCCAACCGGCGTTCTGTTTAATGCCAGCCGGCTGACGAACGAACATGTGGCTGCAGTAATTATCCTGGCACACGCGCGGGTTTAATGGTGGAAGGCGGGCAGTCTGGAGGAATGAGGCAGGATGTGTGTTTAGCCGGCGTGCAGCGGGGCGGTACCCTTGGCGTGCGTGGGGCGGTACTGGAGGCATGAATGTGGGCAGCCGGCGCAGAGCGGGAACACGTGTGTGCGAGAGAGGAGGGGGTTTGGGTGGGCACGAGTGGTCGGAAGCAGTCGTGGGTGTTGTCCGGACGCGTGCAAAGCCCCCCTCCCCCATGTGTTGTCTCCGGTTTGCGGGAGAAAGTACGTCTGGACTGCCCTGTGGACCGATACAAGCCCGCATTAGATGGCACAACATGTCCGGACCATGTGGTCCGGATGGTTGTGGACGGTTTAATTGAGGGTCGGCGTTGGAGATGCCTTAGAGTTTATGAATCCATTGTGTTTTCCTAATCATAAAAAATCACTTATAATAAGTTATATGGAAAGACACGTATATAAGTTAGGTTCAGACTCCAGCTTTCCTCTTATATATGTTTTCTTTTCTGATCCGACTGATTCCAATAGAGTGAGCCTAGCGTTGTTTTTCTGGAAACTCGATACACGTTCTTTCAAGCAAATCACATCCATTCTTTTTAACTAATTTTTTTCTTGTTTTAATAATATAATAAATCATTTGTATTTCTTATCTCGAACAGTTGACCTGTAATTCCTATTGTAATCTAAGGATAATGTTTGGATTTTACTTTCAAATATTTGAAATGGCCATGATGGAATCACATCCATTTATTTTATTATTATTTGAATTTGATCCAAAAGATAAATAATGAGTAGACGTCCTGAAAACTTTTCTGAGAACTTTGGTAATCAAAAGACAAAAAAGGTTTTAAGAACTGAAGCAAACCACGAATTTTACTCTCTATTTTACTAAAGCAAGTGGCTGCTATTTAGGTCTAGTGAATACCAAATTGACCAACAACCTTTTTTCCAAATTGGAAGGAATGCAGTTCTCAGCTCTCACCGTGGTGATTATACAATCTGGATTTTCGAGCTGTAGCTAGTCAACTTATGTTAGTGGCATATGTAACATAGTGTTGGTCACTGGGAATGGATGAAGCCATGAGTGAAGGAACAGGAAATGACAGAAGTATGATTTGTAGAATTTCAAAACTCAAAATATCTAGTTTTATGGAGTGATATGAAATAAGCAAACCAACTGCTTATAAAAATGTAAAATTAAACGACATATTTAGAAATGTGATTGTGAAGTCATTGTCACAAAATATGACCCCACTAAAAATGAACATTCAACCTTATTTTCAGAAGTTTGCATACAAATCCCATGTAAATTATGGTAGTGCTCACAAACAAATAAACTAAAATCGTGCTTGATCCACCATGAAACTTACTACCTTGTCTATATTCTTGAAGAGCTCAAAAAATGCTGAAGCAATGCCACCTAGCTAGATATATACTTTTGTCATGTCCAGAGATTTCCTGCACCATGAACAAGAATGCCACCGCAATAATAGTCGCTCTTTTGCGACAAAAAAAATACTGACTTTGGACAGCAATGCCTGCACAACTACTATCTGTACGCCATGCATGCACCCATGTATGTCAGTAATACATATTATAAGCTTGTGAACATTGGTTTCAAAGTAGTGATACCAACAATACATCATCCAGTGATGGCCAGTCGCAGTACCTAGATGCCACTTCGGTGCCTGGTTTCAAAGTCGCAAGTTCATGGCAGGGAAAGCAATCATGTGTCTAGAGTAGAGACTTAAATAAAGACCCATGCCATGTAGATGGATCAGATAATTATGCCAATCCTGATTTTTCAGTGCAAATCCAGTTCTAAAATTTCCACTTGTTTAGTTGCTCCCAAAAAGGGCTATACAGTTAACCAAAATGAATTTTGCTCCTAACACCACAGTTTGTTTCCAACGATCAAGAGAGCGAGCTTCACCATAGTGAAGTGTGTTTGATTAAGTACCTGAGCCGGTGTTGTACATGCATATATGATATGTTCACCGCTCCTACCGGATGCCCGCCGCCGAACTCACCATCCGTTCTACACAAGCAGCAAAACCGATCAGATAAGCTATTTCGGTTGTTACTTGTATAGTCTGATGGAACGATCAGTTCCAGAATTACGCCATGGCGCCATCTTTTATATGCAATATACTGTGAACTGAATTTTCTGTCAGTGAAGTTGACAGAACAGAGTACTACAGGGTAGAGGGGTAGAGCATGCAAGTGGTGATTGTTGTGTGGTTTTTACGTTAGTTATTTGTGCACCGGGCGTCTAGGTAGCGTTGGCTGGCCATCTGCAGCTCATAGGCGCACGAGCACAGCGGTGGCACGCCCAGCACCGCCTCCACTGCCCGCAAGGACGCCACCTAGCCGCCGCCGTATCTGGAGAAGAAGCAACAAGCATGTAAGAGTTTGTCCGTGGACGCTCTATGGATCGACCTGATCGATCACTCGTTTTGTGCATGCACCACCACACATGGCTGAACCGAGCATCCTCCTGGCGGCGCCCAGTGAGACCGTCCTCGCAGCGGCCACGGCTCGATGGTTCGCCCCCGTGTGCACGGTACGTGCCGCAGCCTGCAGTCAAAACAGAGCGCGTAGAAGGTGAAGGCAAGGGGAGCTGGTGTGCTGGGAGGGAGACTCCTGGAGCTAGGGAGCACGCCGACGCCATTGCTCAAGGTGCAAGTTTGTTTCAATCTTCAATCCTGCTCGCTGTTGATTCTGGTTACAGTAAATTTTAGCTAGATATGGTGTAACCTAAGTGTTATGCCTAGTCTTAATCTATCTATCTATCCAATCTTCTATTCGGCGAGGTGGCTGCGCCTGTGGCAGATGTGGCCGCTGCCATGGCCGGCGCCAGACCTGGTCGATCTCCCTCTTCTGTATTTGAGAAAAAAAATCTCCCTCTTCTCTTCTGATGAGAAGGGGAAGAGGTGGTGAGAGATGAAGTCGACGGCTTTGGGGAGAGGATACGGGAGGACGCCGGTAGTGAGGCGGCATGAGGAAGACAAGGTGGTTGGCAGCGGCGACGCGTGAGGGGAGGGCAAGGGAGGTGTAGTGGTGCATGTTGAGGAGTGGGTGTGCAGCGTGCCCAGTTCTCGAGGGAGGAAGGAGGTCGTCAAGGGAGTGATCCATGGGAGTTTCTTTTCCTTCTGAGCGAGCCTAGTTGGGCTCTCTGCAGCGTCTAGGCCCAATGCACCACATGTCTTCAAATTGGCCACCAGTAGCAGCCCATAGAACAGACAGGGCCAGTTTACAAATTTTAAAACATAAGTTTTTTAGCGCCCATGAAAAACAGAACACATATCTTTCCAAACATAATGAACTGTAGGTACCACCAAAAAAACCATAATGAACTATAGGTTGTTACAAGAACTCATGCCATCCCACAGCCGCCCTCCCACCCTGCCAACATTGTTGCAACTGCACTCGCAAGCGTTACCATAGATGATCATTTGCATGATTTCGCGTAAAACAAAATAAGATCTACAAACGAATAGAAGCTACACATACCTTGGCATGCACACACATTGGAAGCCATACCAAGGTGATAAGTGTTAATAACTTGTACGACATATACAACAGTTAAGATAAGTGAAAGCAATTTGATGAGTCATGGTCTATCAAAGCAAGCTTTATTACTACTCTAATCTATCTTAACAGGTCACACATGATTACAATCCTTTTTGTGTGCAAGTCAAGCTTATCTAGTTTACACGTAACAACTTGTAGAACATTACACAATTGATGTTTGCTAATAACTTCTAGAAAGCTAAAACACTTGACATGTAAAAAGAATTTGATGAGTCATGACCTAGTAAATCAAGTTACATTACTAGTCTCATCTATCTTAACAGGTCACACAAGATTACAAACTAAGTTCTGCGCAAGCAATGCTTATCTAGTTTACACATAACAACTTGCAAAACATTACAAATTTAGTTTCAAAAAATTAGGCAATCTAGATTAGTGTTTGAGTTGTAAATTGAATAAGATGAGTCATGTGTGTTATCACAACTTTTTGGTGGTGGAATGATAGTGCCACCAAACGCAACATACCAAATTATGATTTTAGGAAGCATCCAAGCACTTTCCAGACAAGCAAATGCCAATTGTGAAGGAGATGATGCCATGGCAGCTATAAATAGGCCTGTAGCATGATGATCATCCTTCCTCATCCATCATTCTCATAAGTAGAGTGCATCATTCAAGCCAAGCAAGGAGTGGTCAATACAAATCCACCATGAAGACCTTTCTCATCCTTGCCCTCCTTGCTATCGTGGCGACCACCACCACAACTGCAGTTAGAGTTCCAGTGCCACAATTGCAGCCACAAAATCCATCTCAGCAACAACCACAAGAGCAAGTTCCATTGGTGCAACAACAACAATTTCTAGGGCAGCAACAACAACAATTTCCAGGGCAACAACAACCATTTCCACCACAACAGCCATATCCGCAGCCGCAACCATTTCTGCCACAACTACCATATCCGCAGCCGCAACCATTTCCACCACAACAATCATATCCACAACCACAACCACAATATCCGCAACCACAACAACCAATTTCGCAGCAACAAGCACAACTACTACAACAACAACAACAACAACAACAACAACAACAACAACAACAACAAATCCTTCAACAAATTCTGCAACAACAACTGATTCCATGCAGGGATGTCGTCTTGCAACAACCCAATATAGCACATGCAAGCTCACAAGTATCGCAACAAAGTTACCAACTGTTGCAACAATTATGTTGTCAGCAACTGTGGCAGACCCCCGAGCAGTCACGGTGCCAAGCCATCCACAATGTCATTCATGCTATTATTTTGCATCATCGTCATCAACAACAACAACAACAACAACAACAACAACAACAACAACCGTCGAGCCAGGTCTCCTACCAGCAGCCTCAGCAACAATATCCATCAGGCCAGGGCTTCTTCCAGCCATCTCAGCAAAACCCACAGGCCCAGGGCTTTGTCCAACCTCAGCAACTGCCGCAGTTCGAGGAAATAAGGAACCTAGCGCTGCAGACGCTACCAGCAATGTGCAATGTCTACATCCCTCCATATTGCTCGACCACCATTGCGCCATTTGGCATCATGAGTACTAACTGAGAAGAGAAGAACTCTATTACTAGATATATGAAACACCGTTTTCTTAAAACATGGTTTGGTCGTTGTAGCGGTGAAAAATAAAGTGACATGCACTATCATGTAAGAACCCGAACTAGACTATTTCAAACTTGGAAATAAAAGACAAACACAGGTCTTGTCTGCATATGATTGTTTGTTTGAGTTCCATTCATGTGCCCGTTCACAAGTTCACCCCTAATTATATATATTAAGCATTAGTTAGATGTTTATGTGCATTAATCTAAAGATAACAAAATGAATCTGAAACTTGAATTTAATTAAAGTATTTTCTTGGACTTTCAAATTGAGCATTGATAGTGAGGACTATCCACATCCTTGGCTTGCCCTTGATCAATTATTTCCAAAGAAGCATTCAATTCATCAGTCACTTACATTGATTTTTGTGGCTTGTACTTCTCCTCAACATGAGTATCTTCATTGCAGCTACTCCAAATCTGCCACATAACTGAAGCATTAATAGTGCTCTTCCTTGCATCAAGGAAATATGGATCGAAGATATCTCTTGACCATGTTTTCGGGTGCAACCTTGGGAGTTTTATGTCAAAATATTCTCAAGAAGAATCCAAGAATAAACTTGCATGCTCACGTGTGACAAGGGCATATGAAGTAACATTTCCTCACCAAGGCCACACATAGGGCACACACATAACCCCATCACATGCCTTTTTAGTTATGCATATGAAGGTAGGATGTTTTTAATTACTCTGCACCAAAATACTCTTAACTTGGATTGTACCCTAAGCTTTCGTTGCCTTTTACATTTTTCTTCCCCATTAGATGAACTAGATAGTCCAGCTACCACACGATACCTTGTGTTCATCTCGGCTCTGTACAACAATTGAACAGAAGAAATGTCATTTCTTTACCATACCCATGACCAAATGTTCTCTGCTACTCCCTCCGTCCCAAAATACTGCCATCCATGTCGACAACAATGAGTCATATAGGACCGCTATGCCTCTGTTGAAGGAGGTGGTGGAGCGATCCGGAGATTATTCTGCCATCCATGTTGAGTAAAACCTCACTGGCCACTTGCTCCAACCGCATACACACCGCCATAAACAACGGTTGGTACTCAGTTCGGTGTAGCATACACCATGTAGGAAGCGAGTGCTTACTCCTAGCTACTGAATTATGTACACCAAATAAACCCATTTACACGAAGTTAATGACAAAAAAGTTGATGCTTGCTACGCAGATGTGTAGTACAAATTAAGAAGTGCAAGATAAAAAGATGCTGGTCCTTGATTCGTTGTTGATCCTGAGCATGCCATCATCAACTTGTAGTTAATTATCATACAAATTGGCTCTTTCATAGAGTTGGAGGCTAGCTCCTTGGATCAGCACGCGCTTAAACACAAAGAACACGTATATGTATTCTCTCCGAAGTTCAACTCTTGATTGGCCAGCAAAAATGGTCCGACCGGGTAGAGGAAAGGCATGTTTGCTAGTACGCCTGGAGGAAATGCCTTTGATTAGGGCATCTCCAACGGCGACCAGTAAATTTTCTCCCATATTTGTCCACGGACAAGGGATCAGTCCGTGGATATGGATATAGAAATCGGCCATCCAACGTTGTCCGCATATATTTCGAACACTTCTTTTAAAAAATCGAATGAAATTCATGCAAACACAGTGGATTCCATACAAACCGGACAAAAACGTTTACATTTTGGACATATTTTTAACTAAAAACTCTACAGCCGGCACCGGCGACGACGAATATCCTCCGGCGACATGGATACCCTTGACTAGTCTACTGCCGGCTGCAGCGGATCTCCAATGTCATCCCCATGTCCGGCAGCTGTGAGCCCTAGGTATATGCTTCAACGCAAAGAGCAGCTCGCCTCCCTACCACTCATCGGAGTGGAACAACCAACTGATGCTTCTGCCAATGGGAAAGGGTTCCTACGCTACATAGGTCAGAGTTGGTTTTGGGTTGGGAACGGTGGTGGCCTGCCAGAGGGCAAGACACCGGCTGTGTACGCTGGTGTCACCTCAATATGGCATTCATGGGACCCAAGCGACAGCTTCTCCTCGACTATTGTGGCGAGCACAGACGTGTTGGACACCACCTCGTCGATGTCCATGCAGCCCGCTTCTTTCTCTGTAGTCAGGACGCGGTGACACGCGCTTTGACATAGGATGACGCGCTCACAGGCACGGGAGGGGCGGTACAACATGGCACCATCAATGGCAGCCATGATGCCCGTGCCACTGTGGTCCCTCTCAGTGTCGACCTGGAGCAACTCGCCACTCCTCGGCTCGTGACCGGCGGGGTTGACGGGCCACCTAGCTATTGTTTATGCGAGACAACTCTTTTTCCTGCTCATCAGATGCCAATAAGGAAGGAGGCCTGATTGATTTCTAACTGGAACACGCACAACTAACCTGATGCCAACTAATCAGATGCCAATAAGGAAGGAGGCCTCAACTTAGCTATAGGAGGTGAAGGCAAGGGGAGCTGGTGTGCTGGGAGGGAGACTCCTGGAGCTAGGGAGCACGCCGACGCCATTGCTCAAGGTGCAAGTTTGTTTCAATCTTCAATCCTGCTCGCTGTTGATTCTGGTTACAGTAAATTTTAGCTAGATATGGTGTAACCTAAGTGTTATGCCTAGTCTTAATCTATCTATCTATCCAATCTTCTATTCGGCGAGGTGGCTGCGCCTGTGGCAGATGTGGCCGCTGCCATGGCCGGCGCTAGACCTAGTCGATCTCCCTCTTCTGTATTTGAGAAAAAAAAATCTCCCTCTTCTCTTCTGATGAGAAGGGGAAGAGATGGTGAGAGATGAAGTCGACGGCTTTGGGGAGAGGATACGGGAGGACGCCGGTAGTGAGGCGGCATGAGGAAGACAAGGTGGTTGGCAGCGGCAATGCGTGAGGGGAGGGCAAGGGAGGTGTAGTGGTGCATGTTGAGGAGTGGGTGTGCAGCGTGCCCAGTTCTCGAGGGAGTAAAGAGGTCGTCAAGGGAGTGATCCATGGGAGTTTTTTTTCCTTCTGAGCGAGCCTAGTTGGGCTCTCTGCGGCGTCTAGGCCCAATGCACCACATGTCTTCAAATTGGCCACCAGTAGCAGCCCATAGAACAGACAGGGCCAGTTTACAAATTTTAAAACATAAGTTTTTTAGCGCCCATGAAAAACAGAACACATATCTTTCCAAACATAATGAACTATAGGTACCACCAAAAAAACCATAATGAACTTTAGGTTGTTACAAGAACTCATGCCTTCCAACAGCCTCCCTCCAACCCTGCCAACATTGTAGCAGCTGCACTCGCAAGCGTTACCATAGGTGATCATTTGCATGATTTCGCGTAAAACAAAATAAGATCTACAAACGAATAGAAGCTACACATACCTTGGCATGCACACACATTGCAAGCCATACTAAGGTGATAAGTGTTAATAACTTGTACAACATATACAACACTTAAGATAAGTAAAAGCAATTTGATGAGTCATGGTCTATCAAAGCAAGATGCATTACTACTCTAATCTATCTTAACAGGTCACACATGATTACAATCCTTGTTGTGTGCAAGTCAAGCTTATCTAGTTTACACGTAACAACTTGTAGAACATTACACAATTGATGTTTGCTAATAACTTCTAGAAAGCTACAACACTTGACATGTAAAAAGAATTTGATGAGTCATGACCTACTAAAGCAAGTTACATTACTAGTCTCATCTATCTTAACAGGTCACACAAGATTACAAACTAAGTTCTGCGCAAGCAATGCTTATCTAGTTTACACATAACAACTTGCAAAACATTACAAACTTAGTTTCAAAAAATTAGGCAATCTAGATTAGTGTTTGAGTTGTAAAGTGAATAAGATGAGTCATGTGTGTTATCACAACTTTTTGGTAGTGGAATGATAGTGCCACCAAACACAACATACCAAATTATGATTTTAGGAAGCATCCAAGCACTTTCCAGACAAGAAAATGCTAATTGTGAAGGAGATGATGCCATGTCAGCTATAAATAGGCCTGTAGCATGATGATCATCCTTCCCCATCCATCATTCCCATAAGTAGAGTGCATCGTTCAAGCCAAGCAAGCAGTGGTCAATACAAATCCACCATGAAGACCTTTCTCATCCTTGCCCTCCTTGCTATCGTGGCGATTGAGGGAGTCCTGGATAAGGGGTATCTGGACAGCCGGACTATATTCATCGTCCGGACTATAGAAGCGTCAAGACACAAGACTCAAGACTTCGGCTCGTGTCCGGATGGGACTCTCCTTTGCGTGGAAAACAAGCTTGGCGACCCGGATATTATGTTTCCTTCCTTGTAACCGAGTCCATGTAAACCCTAGCTCTCCGGTGTCTATATAAACCGGAGAGCATGGTCCTTACAAGGCCGACCACAATTACAATCATACCATCATAGGCTAGCTCTTAGGGTTTAGCCTCTACAATCTCGTGGTAGATCTACTCTCGTATTCCACATATCTTCAATATCAATCAAGCAGGAAGTAAGGTTTTACCTCCATCGAGAGGGCCCGAACCTGGGTAAACATTGTGTCCCTTGCTTCCTGTTACCATCATCCTAAGACGCACAGATTGGGACCCCCTACCCGAGATCCGCCGGTTTTGACACCGACGTTGGTGCTTCCATTGAGAGTTCCTCTGTGTCATCGCTTCGAGGCTTGATGGCGTCTTCAATCGTCAACAACACGGTCCAGGGTGAGACTTTTCTCCCCGGACAGATCTTTATGTTCGGCGGCTTCGCACTGCGGGCCAATTCATTTGGCCAGTTGGAGCAGATCGACAGCCTCGCCCCTGGCCACCAGATCAGGTTTGGAAACTTGAACTACACGACAGATATCCGCGGATACTTGATCTTCGACGGATTCGGGCCTGCGCCAGGAGTGCCGGATAGCCACGACGAGCACGGCCTAGACCTGCTGTCGGATAGTGCCCGGGACATTATCCCCGAAGCAGCCTTGGATCTAAATTCAGGACAGGTTGCGGCGCCTATGGACGGAGGGCTGGACCCCGCTCCGCAGGCCGCACGCTTATCGGCGGTGGAGCCGAACACTGGCCCCCCCTGTAACCCCGGACCCCCGGACTCATATCCGGATGTTGGTCCTGGTCCGCTCACTCTCGAGCCAGCCGAGCCAGGTTGGGCTCCGGTAATGGAGTTTACCGCTGCGGACATCTTTCAGCACTCGCCCTTTGGCGACATGCTGAGCTCATTGAAGTCTCTCTCTTGGTCAGGAGACTCTGGGGCGAACTATGTCCGACCCGAGTGGGAAGCATGCGATGAAGGAATTCGGCGCCCACCCACCACCCACTTCATTGCCACGATCAAAGAATTAGCCGACGTGCTCAACTCCGGAGACATCGATGGTATGGACGACGATGCAGGAGAGGCTCCAGAACACCTGGAGCGCGGGACTACTACCTTGTCACACGACATATACATGGTAGATACGCCCAATAAGGACGGCAACCCGAACGATAAAACACCCGGGCAAAAGCCAAAGAGGCGGTGCAGACGCCGCTCAAAGTCTAGCAATGGCAAAAATAGAGACAAGAGCGCAAGAAGGGTTGATATACCCGCAAACTCTGAAAGCAATAATGACCACATGGACCCAACGATGGAGCAGGACGAGCCAGGTCACACCAAATAAAGTTCGGAGAAAATACCCGATCACAACGATCCGGAGGGACGAGCTCATGATGCCACCCCAGAACAGGAAGACAATCTGGACAACGATGCATTCATCATCCCGGACGAACAAGTGGAACGAGACAACCTCCACAGAAAGCTTATGGCCACCGCAAGAAGTCTAGAAAAGCAGAAGCAACGGCTCAAGGCTGCACGGGAAAAGCTAAGTCGCAGATGGAACAGGGTGCTAGACACCGAAGAAAGATATGGCGATGACCGTCATACGAAAAGCTATCCGAAGCGCAAGCTGCTGCCAGAATTCGACGATGCGGCCGTTCCGCCAAAAGAAAATTCGACCAAGAAACCAGACGTACCGCCTCACAACCATAATAGAGCGGCCGTGGACACTGCGCACGATCCACGCGGGCATCCGAATAAAAAGACCGGTGCAGCCAGGTCCATATATGGATCTAGAAGACACACCCCAACGCAGAACTATGGTCACCCAAACATTCATAAAAGCCAGATACCAGTTCGGAATCAACCCCGGACACAACAACAGCCAACTACATGCCACAACGCGTCCAGATACAGAGGGGCTGCTTACCACCTGTGCTTCACCGAAGAAGTACTGGACCATGAATTCCCACAAGGATTTAAACCTGTGAACATAGAAGCATACGCCGGCACGACATACCCAGGGGTCTGGATCGAGGATTTTATCCTACATATTCACATGTCTCATGGGGATGACCTCCACGCCATCAAATACCTTCCCCTCAACTTGAAGGGACCAGCTAGACACTGGTTGGAAAGCCTCCCCGAAAACTCAATTGGGAGTTGGGAGGTGAAAGGATCGATATAGTTGGGGGGGGGGGTGAATAGGAAACTAACAATTTTTAAGCTTTTCTTTACCAATTTAAACTTTGCATCAAAATAGGCTGTCTAGATATGCAACTATGTGAGCAACCTATATGATGGAATAACAACTAGCACATAAGCAAGCAATGGATACAACACAAGTAAGCTTGCAAAAGTAAAGGCATGAAATAACCAAGAGTGGAGCCGGTGGAGACGAGGATGTGTTACCGTAGTTCCTTCCTTTTAAGGGGAGGTACGTCTCCATTAGAGCGGTGAGGAGGCACAATGCTCCCCAAGAAGCCACTAGGGCCACCGTAATCTCCTCATGCCCTCACACAATGCGAGATGCCGTGATTCCACTATTGGTGCCCTTGAAGGCGGCGACCGAACCTTTACAAACAAGGTTGGGGCAATCTCCACAACTTAATTGGAGGCTCCCAACGACAGCATGAAGCTTCACCACAATGGACTATGGCTCCGAGGTGACCTCAACCGTCTAGGGTGCTCCAACACCCAAGAGTAACAAGATCCGCTAGGGATTAGTGGGGGGAATCGAATATCTCTTGGTGGAAGTGTAGATCGGGGCCTTGTCACCCAATCCCGAGCAAATCAACAAGTTTGATTGGCTAGGGAGAGAGATCGGCCGAAAATGGAGCTTGGAGCAACAATGGAGCTTAGGGATGGAAGAGGTGGTCAACTAGAGGTAGGAGACACACCTTTTATAGTGGAGGACAACATCCAACCGTTATCCACTTAGACCAGCCTGCGACATGTGGTACTACTGCTCCAGGAGCGCGGTATTATCGCAAGGCCATGCGGTACTACCGTGGGAGACCACGGTACTACCGTGGCAGCTACAGAGATTATAAGACAAGCAGTACTACCGCGAGCGCGGTACTACCGCTCCCACCTGCGGTACTACCGCGAGGCAGGTAAGTCCTAGTCTGGAAACGGCACGGATGAATAAAAATACATCCGTGCCTACTTCCGTGGTCAAAGAGACGATGCAAACATCCGTCACGGTACTACCGTGCACAAGGCGCGGTACTACCGTGTGTGCGCAGATGTAAAAAATTACATCCGCCCCTACTACCGTGAAGCAACGGCACTAGGCCAGGGAACCACGGTACTACAGCTCGGGGGGAGCGGTACTACCGTGGGCACCCACGGTACTACCGCCCTCAACGTGTGGTACTACCGTGTGGGCGCGGATGTAAAAATTTACATCCGCGCCTACTACCGCGAGGCAGCGATACTTGGCCAGGGAGCGACGGTACTACGACTCCGAATGAGCGGTACTACCGTGGGCTCCCGTGATACTACCGCACATGGGCACGGTACTACCGCAAGTGCTTGCGGTACTACCGCTCCAGGGAGCAGTACTACCGCAAGCTCAGCAACAGTAGTCCAGACACTCACATAGAGGATAGATGGGGAATGCTCCAAAGTGCAAGGGAAAGGAGGAGACAAGGAAGGAAACGTGTACGTGATGATTCCACCCGAACCTTTCTGACGTGGACCCCCTCTTAATAGTACGGCTCTCCAACGACTCAAATCCACCAAAAAGAAACATAGAAATACGCCGTCTTCAATAGTCTTCGAGGGGCACCGAACCGTCTTGTGCCTAGCGATGAAGCAACTGAGAAACTCAAGGCACACGATTAGTCCGCTAAAGCATTGTCATCAATCACCAAAACACTTAGGGATAAAAATGCCCTTACAATATCCCCCTTTTTGGTGGATGACAATACGGGATTTTCACAAGGGAAAAAATAATGAGCATAGGCAAACCCCTCCTCTCTAAAATGTAGACGGGCTCCCCCTAGATGTGTGCAATCTAGATGGATGCTTTGGACTGCACAACACACTAGCTAGGATTAACACTCCCCCTATATTTTAGAGACAAGGCATGTAAGACTAACAATCTAAGTAAGTGCATAAACAAAGGTAGCACAATATAACACTAGCTCACTAAGATAGGTAGAGTGCATATGTCTTACACCATATGAGGGACAAACTAAACCAAATCAACCGAAACAACCGAAACGAGGTTCAAATGAGACACGCAAACACACGAAACACGACACACGACTCACAAATCCCTACACTCTCTCCTCCTTTGGCATCGAGACGCCAAAAAGGCAGAGAGGACACCTACACACAAGTGGTGGCTCAAGCAGAGAAATCATCCCAATGATCCTCTTCAGACCCGGCAGCAAGAATGGTCTCCTCGACGTCCTCCTTAGAATCAGTCCACTTGTAGCCTTGTTTCTCCATCCACTCAACCTCTGGAGTAATGTGATCCTCAGACCCACCAGACACGTCCTCTCCATACAGCTTCAGAATCTTCTTGTCATGGCGACGACTCTCCTTGGATGCCACGTGAGTCCTGTACTGCCCCTTAGCTTGTATGCATAAAAGAGTCTTCATCTTGTCCTTCAGCTTCTTGGCCCACAAGGGCATAGAGGAACTATGGGAAGACCCAGCAGCACGGTTAGCAGCAACATCCTCTGCTTCAGCCTCATCCTCATCAACAACCCTCTTAGCAGTAGTCGCCTCAGCACGAGTAGTAGTGTTGGCCCATTTGGACTTGACACGGAGACTGATGGGATCATGCCGAATCCAGTCAGGAGCAAGGAACTCATCACCAGGGTACTGCTTCGCCCAAGTCTTGGAGATCAACAGAAACATGTATGGTCCATAGATAGGCACCTTGCTGTTGAACACCGCAAACCGAAGCTCACACCACATGATGTGTGTGACATCAAGTGGCTGAGTCTGAGATACGCGAGCCTCCTCGCAGAGGAGCATCATATCCACCATATAGGCATGGACCTTGTCCTTGTCACCAATGCGAGGGAACAGAGAGTTGCGGAAGATGCGATACATGATATCCAGAAAAGAGTTGAGCATCCACGTTGACTTGCTATTGGCAAGCACCTTCTCAACATAGAACGGCTGAAGCTTGTCCTTGTTCGCAGACTCAGAATTGGCATGGGGGCGAACACCCACTGGTGAGTTGAGCCCGTCATCAGGAACCTGGAGCAGATCCATGAACTCCTTCCAGGTAGCAGTCAACTGACGACCATTGGTCGTCCAGGTCATCCTCCGCTCCTCCCCAGGGTGAAAGAACACTGAGGCAAAGAACTGACAAATAAGCTCAGGGTCATAGTCAAGATGGAAAGAGATCACATGCTCAATATCAAACTGCTCCACCAAATCCAGAGCTTCTCCAAAGTACTCACGATACATATCCTTCCTCAGGTGATGCATGTCTATCCACCTGACATCCACATAGGTATTTTGCTTGTTCTTGATGACATCCAGATAGGTGAGAGTCTGCTGCTTGTTCGAAAACAACTCACAGCCTCTAACGGTAGCACGAGGAATCACATACGGGTTGAGCTGCCTGAGACGGATGTACTCAGATTGGGGTATCTCGTCCATGCCCTTAGCGGGTTCCTTGTGCTTGCTAGCGGTGGCCTTGACATGGCGCTTGGGGGCAGAGGAGGAGCCCTCTGGTGCATCACTTGGATTGCACAGACGCTTGGAGCCAGTGTCACGACTGGGATTGGAACGACGAGAGCCACCACCTGAGACACAAAATGCAAAACACCCACGACAGGCAAAAAGGATCAATGCAAAGACCACGGCAAAGCACAAGAACCACATAGGAAGTATACGTGAAAGTTTCCATGAGATAGATGGGATCCACGGTAGTACTGCCGGATGCGGTGGTACTAAAATTTTAGTACCGCTCCAAGTCGCAGTAGTACCGGGGTGGGAGCGGTAGTAAAATTTTAGTGTCGTAGCGTGCACGGTAGTACCGCGCCTGACGGGCGGTAGTACCAGACAAGCGGTAGTACCGCATAGGTGGCGCGGTAGTACTGCACCGCGTCAGATCCAAACCAAAGTTTGAATCTGAGAAGAACCGCGAAACCACGGCGGTACTACGGTTGATCAAATCTAGCACAGGACAAAAAGACAAGTATAATCCCTACACGATACTACTCTCCTACAGCCTACTCTTGCATAGATTTAGCCTAAAATCTCAAGAACACACAAGTCTTCCCCACAAACCTAGAGGCAAAGAAAACAACAAAAGCGAGAGGGAGTTGGGAAAAGACCCTTGCCCATGGCAAGAGCACGTGGTGGGGAATGATCCCACCGAACGGAATCGCAGGAGAGCAGCCGGAGGCGGAGATCCGGCGAAGGACCCCGGCCCCGTTCTTGAGCGAGGGAGAGAGAGACGAAGTGGGAAACTGATGAATGGGTATGGGGGAGTTGGAACTCCCCCTCCCCATCCTTATCCCCACGCGTCAAAGATGTCGCGGTAGTACCGCACATCATCACGGTAGTACCGCTTGGGTGGAACTACCGCACCGAAGCAGTAGTACCGCTCTCCCAGGCGGTAGTAAAAAATTACTGCCGCGTGGGGCGGTAGTACCGAGATCTCCACACGCGTAGTACCGTAGCATGCTGCGGTAGTACCGTGAGCTCAAGAAAAAGCAGGTTTCAACACAAAAGAGGTCTTTGCAAGGAAACTTTTAGCACAAGAGACACCACAAGAACACGCACAACCCAAAGGCAGAAAGACAACAAGAAGCAACCACGCAACACACCCTCTCAAAAAGCGAGGGCGGTGGCCGGAGCCACCTATGTTTGAGTCAGTTTGTATGGCACCGCAAAGAATTATCCTTGGGCCCATGACCGAAACTCATCTTTGAAGCACAAGTTCCATAAAAAATGGTTAATGTGACAGAGTTGATCGATTTATGCATAATGGGGGAGGGAGGGTTCATTGAGAGAACGGTACTCCCCCTATGTCCATGCCCACACCTAAACTAGACAACAAGTTGAGTGAGGTGGGGTGTGCACAGGCTCAAGTCACATTGCTCGAACCAATGATATTTAGCTCATGCCTTAACTCGCGAAATCGTGCTTCATCAAAGGGCTTCGTGAAAATATCTGCAAGGTTATCATGAGTGTTGACATACTTGAGCTTGATCTCCCCTCGCCTACTGTGATCCCGGATGAAGTGATACCGAATCTCAATATGCTTCGTCTTGAAATGTTGCACCGGGTTGAGAGAAATCTTGATGGCACTTTCATTGTCACACCAAAGAGGCACTTTGTCACAAATGACACCATATTCCTTTAAAGTTTGCCTCATCCATAAGAGTTGTGCACAACAACTACCGGCCGCCACATATTCCGCTTCGGTGGACGAGAGAGACAAACAACTTTGCTTCTTGGAAGACCAACTCACCAAAGAGCAACCAAGAAATTGGCACCCTCCAGAAGTGGACTTCCTATCCACCTTGTCTCCCGCCCAATCGGAATCCGTAAATCATTCAAGCTTGAAGTTAGCTCCTCTTGGGTACCATAGGCCAAAGTTTGGGGTATGAGCCAAATATCGAAAGATTCGCTTGACCGCCACAAAGTGGCTTTCCTTTGGTGCGGCTTGAAACGGTGCACACATTCCCACACTCAACATGATATCTGGTGATGCACAAAGGTAAAGCAAGGATCCAATCATAGAGTGATATACCTTTTGATTCACCGCTTTACCATTGGGATCAATGTCAAGTTGGCACTTGGTGAGCATTGGAGTAGAGGCCGGATTGACATCACTTAGCTTGAATCTCTTAAGCATGTCTTGAGTGTATTTGGCTTGGTTGATGAAGGTACCTTCTCTTTTTTGTTTGATATCAAAACCAAGGAAGAACTTTAACTCTCCCATCGAAGACATCTTGAACTCAGAGGTCATGAGAGCGGCAAATTCTTCATTGAAAGCATTGTTAGGGGAACCAAAGATAATGTCATCAACATATAGTTGGCACACAAACAACTCCCCTTTTACCTTCTTAGTAAAAATAGTGGGACCGATTTGCCCAACTTCAAATCCACGATCTTGTAACAACTCGGTAAGGTGGTCATACCACGCACATGGGGCTTGTTTAAGGCCATAGAGTGCCTTATCGAGTTGATACACATGATCCGGGAAGTAAGGATCCTCGAACCCGGGGGGTTGCTTGACATAAACCAACTCATTAATAGGACCATTAAGAAAAGCACTTTTCACATCCATTTGTTGTAACTTAAAGTTGTGATGGGAATCATAAGCAATCAACAAACAAATGGATTCAAGGCGAGCAACAGGAGCAAAGGTTTCACCGTAGTCGATACCGTCGACTTGGGAGTAGCCTTGTGCTACCAATCTTGCCTTGTTGCGAATGATGTTCCCATGAGCGTCTTGCTTGTTCTTGAAAATCCACTTGGTTCCAATGACATTATGGTTCCCCGACGGCCGTGGCACCAATCTCCACACCTTGTTGTACTCGAAGTTGTTAAGTTCTTCATGCATGGCATTGAGCCAATCTGAATCTTCGAGCGTCTCATAGACCTTTTGGGGTTCAACACAAGAGACAAACGCGTGATGTTCACAATAGTTTGCTAATTGTCTACGAGTGCTTACCCCCTTTCTTAGGCTTCCAACCACATTCTCCATAAGATGGCCTTTGGTGGTGAGCTTGGAAGCAATCTTTGCGGCACAACGCTCTAGTTCCTCCTCGGATGTGGAGGAAGGAGGATCAACTTGATTATCTTGAGCGCCGTCTTGAGCTTGTTCGAGATCTTGATCTTGCTCTTGATCTTGAACTTGCTCAAGGGGGAAAACTTGACCTTGGGCATCATTTGGTGGATCACCACCATCTTGAGTTTGATCTTGCCCTTGGTCTTGTTTATGAGGTTGCGAGCCTTCACTTTGTTGTTCGGAAGCATGTGGGTCTTGGGGAGGTGATGGCTCCACTTGAGTGGAGCATTGTCCTTCTCCTTCGGCCACAAGGGGTTCCTCAATGGGTAGAATATGACCAATACCCATTCTTCTTATGGCTTGGGGAGGAATTTCATCACCTACATCACAAGTACCACTTTGCTCCACTTGGGAGCCGTTATTTTCGTCAAACTCCACGTTACACGTCGCCTCAATGAGTCCGGTGGACTTGTTGAGAACACGGTAAGCATGAGAGTTTGTAGCATAACCAACAAATATGCCCTCATAAGCTCTAGCCTCAAATTTATACAAACGGACACCCTTTTTGAGAATGAAACACTTACACCCGAACACCCGGAAGTACTTGAGATTGGGCTTGTTACCGGCGAGGATTTCATAAGGAGTCTTGTTCAAGCCTTTGCGGAGATAGAGCCGATTTGATGCATGACACGCGGTGTTGATGGCTTCGGCCCAAAAGTTGTATGGAGACTTGAACTCCGCCATCATGGTCCTTGCCGCATCCATCAACTTCCGGTTCTTCCTCTCCGCAACACCATTTTGTTGAGGGGTGTATGGAGCTGAATATTGATGCTTGATCCCCTCATCACTAAGGAGCTCGTCCAAGGTGTAGTTCTTGAACTCGGTGCCGTTGTCACTTCTTATTGTCAAGATCTTTGCATCATGTTGTCATTGAGCTTCATTTGCAAAGTCGATGACGGTTTGTTGGGTTTCACTCTTCCTCTTGAAGAAATATACCCAAGTATATCTTGAATAATCATCCACAATCACCAAGCAATACTTTATTCCCCCAAGACTATCAAAGGATGGAGGCACAAAGAGGTCCATGTGAAGGAGCTCCAAGGGTCTCTTCGAGTAGATGATAGTCGTGGGAGGGTGAGCCGTCTCATGAAGCTTTCCTTCGATACAAGCACTGCAAGCATGATCTTTGGCAAAACTAACATTTTTTAGTCCACGGACATGGTCCCCCTTGAGAAGACTTTGCAAAGATCTCATATTGACGTGGGCTAAACGGAAATGCCAAAGCCATCCCACATCAACTTTAGCCATTAGGCATGTCGCGGTCTTAGTGGGTCGCTCCGAAAAGTTAATCACATAGAGACCGTTCTCGACATGCCCAACAAAGGCTACTTTAAGAGTCTTGCTCCACAATAGGGCCACGGTATCAACATCAAAGAAGGTGGCAAAGCCCATGAGTGCGAGTTGACGAACGGAAAGTAAATTGTATGCAAGGGACTCAACAAGCATGACTTTCTTGATCGTTAGATCATGAGAAATGACAACCTTGCCAAGACCCAATACCTTAGAATGTGAGGCATCACCCCACTCGACATTTTTGGGCATAGATGGGATCTTTTGCACGTCCACCACCAAGTCCTTGCTCCTGGTCATATGATTTGTTGCTCCACTATCGAGCAACCATGATCCCCCACCAGAAGCAAACACCTACAAGAGATCAATGCTTGGTTTAAGGTACCCATTGAGTAATGGGTCCTTTGATGTTAGTAACAAGGGTCTTAGGAACCCAAATATACCATTCAATGTACTCATAAGAAGAACCAACAAATTTAGCATAAACATGCCCATCACTAGCACGGCACAACACATAAGAAGGGTTAAAGTCGCCGACTTTGTTGGGAGAGGTGACTTTGCCCTTTTTGGCATCACCACTCTTTGCAGTGTTCTTCTTCTCCTTAGGAGTACCCTCTCCCTCCTTCACAAAAGTTTTCTTAAGCGGGGGAGGTCGTTTGATCTTGTCATTCTTCTTCTGGTTCTTCTTCTTGTTCTTGGACTTGGGTGAGAACCCACCTCCCTCCTTTGCCACAACTTCATTTTGATTGCTCAAAAGGTCATTTAGGTTCTTCTCACCTTGTATGCATGACACAAGGACTCTCTCGAGTTGTTCCTTCAACTTGGCATTCTCCTCCACAAGATGCACATGCTCACAACACGGGTCAGTAGCATTTGCGTTATCAATTAAGATTAAGTGAGGAAAGGTGGCCTTCTCCTTGGTTAGCTTAACTTGGAGTTGAGCATGAGACTTCTTGAGGTTAGTATGAGCACCCTTCAAGACCTTGTGGGCCTTGTCAAGCACATCAAACTCCTCCTTGACTCTAGCATGATCAACCCCAAGTTTAGCCTTCTTGGAAGTCAGCACACGAGACACAACAAGAGCATGATCGAGATCTTCCTTTAACTTGGCATGGTCATCGTTTTGTGACTCCTCAAGAGCCAAACGATGCCCACACTCTTCCTCAAGAGCATTAGAGAGATCCGATATCTCATCGACATAGTCATGACTATGACCTTCCATCTTAGAGATGGTTTCTTTGTGAGCCTCGATCATGTCATTGGCTTCACCAAGTTGTTCCAAGAGAGCAACAAAGTGCTTCTTGGATTTGCCCTTGAGCTTACTCATAAAGGACTCAAAATCATTTACCTCCTCATTAGACCCCTAACCATCATCAATCCCAACCGTCAAACAAGGATTAGGAATAATGGTGGTTTTGATGTTGGGGGTTACCTTGTTGGTGGCTTTAGCCATGAGGCACTTGGCGGTGATGTTCTCGTTGGGTGAATCGAAGAGAGACACCCGGGAGTTGTGGCAATGGCAACGGATGCCATGGCCATTGATTCACTATCTTCATCATCATCGTCATCCTCACGGTACTCCTCTTGAACCACCAACCCTTGAGTAGGAGTCTTCTTGGTGAAGTTGTTCTTGTTGGGGAAAGACTTGGCTTTGTCTCTCCGGATGAGCTTGCCACCATTGTCTTCCCGCTTCTCGTAAGGACAATCCGCAACAAAATGGCTCACATTGCCACAGTTGAAACAAGTTCTAACTCGTTGCTTGCTCTTGAAGCCACTTGAGTTGTTCTTGTTGAAATTGGGTCTTGAGTTCTTCTTGCTCCAAAATTGCCTTGAAGCGAGAGCCATGTGCTCGTGATAATCATATTTTGTATCTTCGGTATTGCTCTCCTCATCTTCCTCTTCTTCCTCTTCTTCCACAATAACCTTGGCCTTCAAGGCAAGGTTGGGCTTCTTTGCTCCTTGAGACCGGAGCACCGCATTATCGGCGGTCTTGTCCAAGATGCTCATTGCAACGAACTCATCCAACACTTAACTTGAGGTCATGGAGTGGAAGTCCGGCCTTTGACGAATGACGGAGGACATGGACTTGTTGTAGGGCATCATGGCCTTGAGAAACTTGCGTTTGATCCAATTGTCATACGTGTCCTTGCTCCCATGATCTCGGAGCGAGACCGCAAGTTTGGTTACTCTCCGAAAGAGCTCACGAGGTTCTTCATCTTCCTTCATAGCAAACTCATCGGCTTCATCTTGCACTACTTCATAGTTGGAGCATTGAATGCTCGCGCTTCCCCAATAAAGAGACACAACGCACCGCCTCGCGTCTTTGGCCGTGGAGTAGGGTCGAAGATGAGGGAGATCTTTGGGGAGAATTGCTTCTTGGTTGATGAAGAGAGCATTCTCATTGAATTGATTATCCACGGCTTCTTGAGGGGTGAAGTTGCTTGGGTCATGTGGATAGAAACCTTCTTCAATGATTCTCCAAAGATTAGTATTCACATGCTTTAAATGACGCTTGAAGCGATACACCCAAGAATCAAAATCCTCATTTTTCACAATCTTAGGAGGAGGACCGACATGATTTAAATGAGTAGACGGAATCGGTCCACCATAAGTTGGAGGTTCCACATGGGCAAAGATGCCGGAACCATTTTTACCGCTTGTAGAAGGACCCTTTTCACTGTTAGCTTCCCCTTGTCGGAGGTAGCATCCGTCACCTTGTTAGCGGGATCACCCACTTTCATCAGCGAGGTGGACAATTTAAGTCCTTCTAAAAATTTAGTAAACATGCTTTCAACCTTGGTCCTCATGGAGTCTTTCAATGTGTCTAGAGCCACATTGAATTCCTCACGAGAGACCGAGGTTCCCCCATCGGCCATAGACGAGGTAGGATTCACGCCGGAGTGCTCTTCCACAACGTCTATGGCGTCAACCATACTCTTCGGACGGCAAAGTCCTTAATAAAGAGACGAAGCTCTGATACCAATTGAAAGGATCAATATAGTTGACTAGAGGGAGGGGTGAATAGGCAACTAACAATTTTTAAGCTTTTCTTTACCAATTTAAACTTTGCATCAAAATAGGTTGTCTAGATATGCAACTATGTGAGCAACCTATATGATGCAATAACAACTAGCACATAAGCATGCAATGGATACAACACAAGTAAGCTTGCAAAAGTAAAGGCACGAAATAACCAAGAGTGGAGCCAGTGGAGACGAGGATGTGTTACCGAAGTTCTTTCCTTTTAAGGGGAAGTACGTCTCCGTTAGAGCGGTGTGGAGGCACAATGCTCCCCAAGAAGCCACTAGGGCCACCGTAATCTCCTCACGCCCTCACACAATGCGAAATGCCGTGATTCCACTATTGGTGCCCTTGAAGGCGGCGACCGAACCTTTATAAACAAGGTTGGGGCAATCTCCACAACTTAATTGGAGGCTCCCAACGACAACACGAAGCTTCACCACAATGGACTATGGCTCCGAGGTGACCTCAACAGTCTAGGGTGCACAAACACCCAAGAGTAACAAGATCCGTTAGGGATTAGTGGGGGGAATTGAATATCTCTTGGTGGAAGTGTAGATCGGGGCCTTGTCACCCAATCCCGAGCAAATCAACAAGTTTGATTGGCTAGGGAGAGAGATCGGCCGAAAATGGAGCTTGGAGCAACAATGGAGCTTAGGGATGGAAGAGGTGGTCAACTAGAGGTAGGAGACACACATTTTATAGTGGAGGACAACATCCAACCGTTATCCACTTAGACCAGCCTGCGACATGCGGTACTACTGCTCCAGGAGCGCGGTACTACCGCAAGGCCACATGGTACTACCGTGGGAGACCACGGTACTACCGCGGCAGCTGCAGAGACTATAACACAAGCAGTATTACCGCGAGCGTGATACTACGCTCCCACCTGCGGTACTACCGCGAGGCAGGTAAGTCCTAGTCTGGAAATGGCACGGATGAATAAAAATACATCCGTGCCTACTTCCGTGGTCAAAGAGACGATGCAAACATCCGTCACGGTACTACCGTGCACAAGGCACGGTACTACCGTGTGTGTGCGGATGTAAAAAATTACATCCGCCCCTACTACCGTGAAGCAACGGCACTAGGCCACGGAACCACGGTACTACAGCTCGGGGGGAGCGATACTACCGTGGGCACCCGCGGTACTACCGCCCTCAACGTGCGGTACTACCGTGTGGGCGCGGATGTAAAAAATTACATCCGCGCCTACTACCGCGAGGCAGAGGTACTTGGCCAGGGAGCCACGGTACTACGACTCCGAAGGAGCGGTACTACCGTGGGCTCCCACGGTACTACCGCGCATGGGCACGGTACTACAACAAGTGCCTGCGGTACTACCGCTCCAGGGAGCAGTACTACCGTAAGCTCAGCAACAGTAGTCCGGACACTCACATAGAGGATATACGGGGAATGCTCCAAAGTGCAAGGGAAAGGAGGAGACAAGGAAGGAAACGTGTACATGATGATTCCACCCGAACCTTTCCGACGCGGACCCCCTCTTAATAGTACGGCTCTCCTACGACTCAAATCCACCAAAAAGAAACGTAGAAAAACACCATCTTCAATAGTCTTCGAGGGGCACCAAACTGTCTTGTGCCCAGCGATGAAGCAACTGAGAAACTCAAGGCACACGATTAGTCTGCTAAAGCATTGTCATCAATCACCAAAACACTTAGGGATAAAAATGCCCTTATAGGAGGAACTCGAAAACGCTTTCAGGGCCAATTTTCAAGGGACTTATGTCTGGCCTCCGGATGCAGACGATCTAAGTCACATAATCCAACAGCCCGGAGAGTCCGCCCGCAAGCTTTGGAACAGATTCCTCACTAAGAAGAATCAAATTGTCGACTGTCCGGACGCTGAAGCCTTAGCGGCTTTCAAACACAGCATCCGTGACGAATGGCTCGCCGGCACCTCGTCCAAGAAAAGCCTGCCTTTACGGGCCAACCAGCTATCCTCACCCGCGTAAAAGCGGGTTATAAGGCTTGTTAAGGCTGCCATTGTCCTGATTCAGGGGCTCTCGACCTGGTCAGCAAAAGAAGCCATTGAAAGGCAGTAAAGACGGATCGTCCGGTCTGAACAGAGTCTTGGACAGACTATGCCAAATTCATGGCACCCCGGAGAAACCTGCAAACCACACCCATAGAGAGTGCTGGGTTTTCAAGCAGGCCGGCAAATTAAATGCCGAACACAAGAGGAGGGACACACCAAACGAAGAAGAGGATGAACCCCACCAGCCGAACACCGGGGTACAGAAAAAATTCCCGCTAGAGGTTAAAACAGTCAACATGATCCATGCGACTCGCACATCCACGAGAGGGCATAAAACACTCGCCCATAGAAGCACACGATGTAGAGCCCGTCGTACCCACGTCTCACTACTGGATGTCTCGTCCGATCACATTCGATCACACGGATGACCGAACTAGTATTCGGCACGGAGGATCACAGGCCTTGGTGCTTGACCCACTAATCGATGGATACCGTCTCACCCGCGTCCTCATGGACAGCGGCAGTGGTCCCAATTGAATATACGAGGATACTGTCCGCAGAAAGGGGATAGACCCATCCAGAATTAAACAAAGCAACATCACCTTTGAAGGGGTGATACCAGGCGTTGCAGCCTGCGCCAGGGGCTCCGTCGTGCTAGAAGTAACATTCGGCTCCCCAGGCAACTCCAGAAGCGAAGAGATGCTCTTCAATATCGCACCCTTCCAAAGCAGCTATCACGCATTGCTAGGAAGAACGACCTTCGCCTGCTTCAACGCACTGCCACACTATGGCCACCTTACACTCAAGATGCCCGGTCCCCGTGGCGTCATCACTGTTAGCAGAATCATAAAGCGCCATTCATGCGCAGAGGAATATGCGACGGCCCTGGCGGCCGGACTATAAGCGGCCTCCAGTTTTTAGAAAACATGATTGGTCATTATGACCACAGACACGGTTAGACGAGTCCGTTAGCCCGGATAAATTCAAACAGGGCACTGTATATATAATCCCGTAAGGGAAACCAGGCGCTGTTTATATTTAATACAGCCCCACGCTTGGCTCGACCTTATTGGCAGGCCAATAGTTTACACTCTTATTATTAATCGCATACTTACGATGCAGCCTCCTGTGAGTTTTTCTTTTTTACAGACAACGTTCGCGCGATACCCTTCCAGGATACGGCACAATAGAGACAAAGGCGCAGACGTGCAACAGGGCCTTGTGCAACAGGTTTCTTTTTAGATTAAGCCCCTGTGTAATCCTTTTCTACTGCCTCTTGTTGTTTAACCATCCCATGGGTTCTCTACCCACAGAGGATACTGCCATTTTTGGCATTTGGCCACGGCAGACTAAAATGCACGTACCTAGAAATAAAGGGCTTAAAATAGGCTCTTGTCAGCCTATCTTCTTTTACAAAATACCGAATACCCTCGGGAGTGTTCAGCGTCACGAGTTTGACCATATATGCATCAGCTCCGAATCATGTCTTAGGTCAAAATGTTGGGTTTGCCCGGCTCCTGGGTAGGCCGCCTTATGTTTCGCTATCATCCGGCTAAGGCAGGCCAAAGGAGAACTACTGCGATTGTGCCCTGGTTATTCCGGATGAGCGCCTCAGTAGAGAAAGCCGAAAACTGACCGTCATGATGCAGCGAGAGACTGTTCAACCACTCGAAGACTCACCGGAATCCCTAAAGATTCCTTCGCCTTAACGAAGGGCCGTTTTTCGGCCATGTACACATGCGCCCATATTTGGATGCACGTAGAGGTACCAGGGGCTACATAGTCCCCACCATTAGACTCCCATGGCTAAGCGAAAGTGTTACAGCTATATAGTCTGATTGCCTAGTTCAGCGTGCGATCACCTCCTTAACGGACCAAGACGTTGGATCAAGTGTGCTTATGCATATTTTTTCGCCAACACCCCCGCATTATCCGCGAGGGGGCTGAAGCCAACGACTGCTATCTTTCAGACTACTTATACATATAAGAATAGCCGCAAAGGGAGGACAATCATACTTCCGGGCAAAAGTATAAACATAGCCTCATAATTAAACTAAACATTGTTTTCTACAATGATTCGACTTATCACTCGAATAAAACACTCTTCGAGCACTGCGCCTCTATCAGGCGGGCACCTTCTGTGACTTGCGCCAAGTAGTGCTCGGCCGGATGTTGGCCTCCCGACGGATCCTGGCTTGCTATTACAGTGGCCTCCATATCCGTCCAGTAGGCTTTAACGCGGGCTAGAGCCATCCGCGCACCTTCTATGCACGCCGACCTTCTCAGGGCGTCAATCCAGGACACCGCTCCAAGGAATTGTTGCACTAAACCAAAGTAGCTGTCCGGCTTAGGCCCCTTCGGCCAAAGATGGTCTATTACAGACCGCATTGCCAGTCCGGACAGCCTGTGGATCTCCGCCATAGCAGCCACCTTCTCATTCAGTGGCAGCTGGCGAGTAGGAGCATTAAACTGCGACCAGAAAAGCTTCTCCACTTCTTCATCGCCTTGACCCTCGAAGAACTTGGCAGCGTCAGCTGTACTATTCACCAAATCCGCATATGCGTCCGCAGGACTCATGCGACCCGCCAGGGGAGCATACTTCGGATCCAAGAACTTCGTCCGCAACAAGTACGAGCCCCCAGCCACGATTTTGTCAGTTTGTTGGAGCTCCTCCCACATACTCCGGATCTCGGTCCGCATCTCCTTGGCGGCATTACTTGCCTTGTCCAGCTCGGCCGAACTAGCCTTATTCTCCTTTTCAAGGAGTGCGTACCGGTCGGCGGCATTTTTTAACTCTTCAGCCATTTCGTCTATCTTTTCCTCTCTTCGGCGATGAGCAGCCTATTCGGCTCTCAACTCTTCGACCGCCTTTAGGGCAGCCGCATTGCTAGCCCGAGCTTGTTCCTTGGCTTGAGCAAGTTCCACCCTCAGGGCCTTCACGGCAGCAGCACCATCTGCAGTGCACACGTATTGCATTAATATTATGCCTTTTGGCATCTTCGTATACATTATAATAAAAACCAAGCACATACCCTGGGACTCCTCTAGCCGTTTATTCACCAGCGTTATATCGGCATCGATTGATCCGATTTGCCTCCTTAGCTCGACAACTTCAACAGACTGGTCGGCTGCCGGATCCTTGTATACCTGCGCACATGTACGACGCAACCATTAGTATATGATCCACCGTTTGCCGCTTATGGCGGGCAACCAGAGTCTCAGGGGCTACTATCTATAGGGAGCACACCTAGCGCGTGCTTCATAACCAAAAAGTTGTGCATTTTTTCACTACATACCTCAAAGCCTTTGAGTAGGCTTGTAAATGCCTCATTCAAGCCGCCGGTAGCGGATGAAATCTTCGTGAGCACCGTGCTCATTAAAGAGTGGTGCTCCTCCGAGAGTGCGGCTCACTCTAGACGGCCCGTCAGTACGTCCGGCCGGACATTAAATTGCGCCGGACCCTTCTCCTCACCCCCCGTGGGAGCCAAACGCTCCGGGCTTAGGGCAGCTGACGTACTAGCCTCCGGCTTTGGCAGATCCAGACTCCTCCGTGACGACACCTCCGTGTCGCCCGCTTCATGAGGCGGAGAGCTGGGTGGAGTCTCGCTCTCCATCATCTCCGGACGAAGGTCCCCCGAAGACGAACTCTGTTGAGAAGAGCTACTCGCCGGACAACAAAAGGCGAAGTCCTGGTTATGGATCTCGGAGTAACGCTACACCTTCGAATTGATGAATAACTTACGGCTCGGTCGAGGGCTGGCCCGTTGGTGGGCATGACGTGGTGAGGGCGCCCGTCGCGGCAGAACCCCTTGGAGATGTTTTCTTCCCTTGCTTGGGCGTCTCCGCCTCCAAATCTTCGGAGGCGGCCCTTTTCCTCCCGCGTGGGGAGGAGGCTTTGACCTCCCCTTCCCGGCTATCCTCCATAGGAGGGGTAGCGACTTCCCCGGTCTGGATGTGCAGCGCGTGAAGTTCAACTTCACTGCCCTTCCCTTCGCCTTTCCCTGTAGGAATTTTGCTGAGCGCCCGATCCAGCATCTTTGCAATGGTTGGACCAGGCGGGCCTTCAGGAAGTGGCGCCGGACACCTGATTCTCTTCGCCTTGGCGAGCCATTCCTGGCCGCGGAGGGATTGTCAGAATAACAGTTATGATAAATATAAATGAAGTGTCCGGCTTTAAGGTTACTTACTTGGGCATCTAGGCGATTGCAGCTTAGGCCCGCATCCTCGGTGGTGTCCGGACACTTTACTTGTGGTCCAAAGAATAATTTACAGATCCCTTCGAGCTTCAGGCCGAAGAAGTGCTTAATAGTCCACGGACCCTCCGGATTAAACTCCCACATCCGGAGAGGTCGACATTTGCACGGCAACATCCGCCGGACTATCATCACCTGCATTATGCTGACAACATTTATGTCCCTCTCAATAAGCTCCCGGATACGATTCTGCAGTTCTGGCACATCGCCAGCAGGCCCATAATTCCGTCCTTCGTCGGTCCAAGACGCTAACTGTGACGGAGGGCCCGAGCGGAACTCGGGGGCAGCTACCCACTTTGTGCCTCTGGGAGCAGTGACATAGAACCATCTCCGTTGCCATACATCAGACACTTCCGGAAAAGAACCCTCTGGCCATGGGGCATCGGCATTCCTGCTTCTTATGGCGCCTCCGCACTCCGCATGTCACCCCTCGATCATCTTCGACTTCACATTGAAGGTCTTTAGCCATAAGCCGAAGTGTGGGTTGACGTGGAGAAAAGCTTCGCACACAATAATGAAAGACGAGATATGGAGGATGGCGTCTGGAGCCAGATCATGGAAATCCAAGCCATAGTAGAACATGAGCCCCCTCACAAAGGGGTCGACGGTGAGGCCTATGCCTCGGAGGAAGTGAGGAGTAAACACGATGCTCTCATTGGGCTCCGGCATGGGGATGACTTGCCCCGGAGCATGAAGCCTATGCTGGATATCAGCAGTCAGGTATCCGACCTCCCTAAGCTTCGCAATATCCTCCTCCTGAATCGAGAAGGCCACCCACCGGCCAGCTGCGTCGGATCCGGACATACTGGAGGATCTGGGGGGCTGGAGCTTAGGTTTTTTGGCGATGGAGCTCGAGGTATGAGAAGGAGCGGAGAGGTGGAGATGAGGCATAGGCCTCGACCCCTTTATAAAAGGGATGAATACCAAGAGTCCTCAGCGTGGCCGCTTGAGACTTGTCTAAAACACGGAATTATACCAACCATCGCCGTGGGGTCGCATATGCCCATATTGATGAAGGATCCCGTATTAACAGGGACACGATCTCTGCTTTGACAGGATGTGCCGATAAAACCGGCTCGCAACGCGAGTCGAGGTGGAGCAGGAAGCGCTGGTTCGTGTTGGACCAGGTCATGATGCAAGGGCACAATGTACGAAGATTGCCAGCAGAACGGATTTATGCTAAGGGTATGTGAAGATCATCTTGTAGATCCGGACACGACCTACGTGTTTGATAATCACCTTGGAGTATTCGGAGGAGGAACCCGCCTTGCAATGCCGAAGACAAGACTGCACGCCGGACTCATCATCATTGAAGCCTGGTTCAGGGGCTACTGAGGGAGTCCTGGATAAGGGGGTATCCGGACAGCCGGACTATATTCATCGTCCGGACTATAGAAGCGTCAAGACACAAGACTCAAGACTTTGGCTCGTGTCCGGATGGGGCTCTCCTTTGCGTGGAAGACAAGCTTCGCAATCCGGATATTATGTTTCCTTCCTTGTAACCAACTCCATGTAAACCCTAGCTCTCCGGTGTCTATATAAACCGGAGAGCATGGTCCTTAGAAGGCCGATCACAATTACAATCATACCATCATAGGCTAGCTCTTAGGGTTTAGCCTCTACGATCTCGTGGTAGATCTACTCTTGTATTCCACATATCTTCAATATCAATCAAGCAGGAAGTAGGGTTTTACCTCCATCGAGAGCGCCCGAACCTCGGCAAACATTGTGTCCCTTGCTTCCTGTTACCATCAGCCTAAGACACACAGATCGGGACCCCCTACCCGAGATTCGCCGGTTTTGACACCGACAGCGACCACCGCCACAACTGCAGTTAGAGTTCCAGTGCCACAATTGCAGCCACAAAATCCATCTCAGCAACAACCACAAGAGCAAGTTCCATTGGTGCAACAACAACAATTTCTAGGGCAGCAATAACCATTTCGACCACAACAACCATATCCACAGCCGCAACCATTTCCTCCACAACTACCATGTCCGCAGCCGCAACCATTTCCACCACAACAATCATATCCACAACCACAACCACAGTATCCGCAACCACAACAAACAATTTCGCAGCAACAAGCACAACAACAACAATGACAACAACAACAACAAATCCTTCAACAAATTCTACAACAACAACTGATTCCATGCAGGGATGTCGTGTTGCAACAACCCCGAGCTGTCACGGTGCCAAGTCATCCACAATGTCGTTCATGCTATTATTCTCCATCAACAACAACAACAAAAACAACAACAACAACAACAACCGTCGAGCCAGGTCTTCTACCAGCAGCCTCAGCAACAATATCCATCAGGCCAGGGTTCCTTCCAGCCATCTCAGCAAAACCCACAGGCCCATGGCTTTGTCCAACCTCAGCAACTGCCACAGTTTGAGGAAATAAGGAACCTAGCGCTACAGACACTACCAGCAATGTGCAATGTCTACATCCCTCCATATTGCTCGACCACCATTGCGCCATTTGGCATCGTGAGTACTAACTGAGAAGAGAAGAACTCTAGTACTAGATATATGAAACACCGTTTTCTTAGACCATGGTTTGGTCGTTGTAGCGGTGAAGAATAAAGTGACATGCACTATCATGTAAGAACCCAAACTAGACTATTTCAAACTTGGAAATAAAAGACAAACACAGGTCTTGTCTGCATATGATTGTTTGTATGAGTTCCATTCATGTGCCCGTCCACAAGTTCACCCCTAATTATATATATTAAGCATTAAGTAGATGTTTATGTGCATTAATCTAAAGATAACAAAATGAATCTGAAACTTGAATTAAATTGAAGTATTTTCTTGGACTTTCAAATTGAGCATCGATAGTGAGGTCTATCCACATCCTTGGCTTGCCCTTGATCAATTTTTTCCAAAGAAGCATTCAATTCATCAGTCAATTACATTGATTTTTGTGGCTTGTACTTCTCCTCAACATGAGTATCTTCATTACGGCTACTCCAATTCTCCCACATAACTGAAGCATTAATAGCGCTCTTCCTTGCATCAAGGAAATATGGATCGAAGATATATCTTGACCATGTTTTTGGGTGCAACCTTGGGAGTTTTATGCCAAAATATTCTCAAGAAGAATCCAAGAATAAACTTGCATGCTGACGTGTGATAAGGGCATTAGAAGTAACATTTCCTCAGCAAGGACACACATAGGGCACACACATAACCCCATCACATGCCTTTTTAGTTATGCATATGAAGGTAGGATGTTTTTAATTACTCTGCACCAAAGTACTCTTAACTTGGATTGTACGTTAAGCTTTCATTGCCTTTTCAATTTTTCTTCCACATTAGATGAACTAGATAGTCCAGCTACCACACGATACCTTGTGTTCATCACGGCTCTATACAACAATTGAACAGAAGAAATGTCATTTCTTTACCATACCCATGACCAAATGTTCTCTGCTACTCTCTCCGTCCGAAAATACTGCCATCCATGTCGACAACAATGAGACATATAGGACCGCTATGCCTCTGTCGAAGGAGGTGGTGGAGCGATCCGGAGATTATGCTGCCATCCATGTTGAGTAAAAACCTCACTGGCCACTTGCTCCAATCGCATACACACCACCATAAACAACGGTTGGTACTCAGTTCGGTGTAGCATACACCATGTAGGAAGCAAGTGCTTACTCCTAGTTACTGAATTATGTACACCAAATAAACCCATTTACACGTAGTTAATGACCAAAAAAAGGTGATGCTTGCTACGCAGATGTGTAGTACAAATTAAGAAGTGCAAGATAAAAAGATGCTGGTCCTTGATTCGTTGTTGATCCTCAGCATGCCATCATCAACTTGTAGTTAATTATCATACAAATTGGCTCTTTCATAGAGTTGGAGGCTAGCTCCTTTGATCAGCACGCGCTTAAACACAAAGAACACGTATATGTATTCTCTCCGGAGTTCAACTCTTGATTGGCCAGCAAAAATGGTCCGACCGGGTAGAGGAAAGGCATGTTTGCTAGTACGCCTGGAGGAAATGCCTTTGATTAGGGCATCTCCAACGGCGACCGGTAAATTTTCTCCCACATTCGTCCACGGACAGGGGATCAGTCCGTGGATACGGATATAGGAATCGGCCATCCAACGCTGTCCGCATATATTTCGAACACTTCTTTAAAAAAATCGGATGAAATTCATGCAAACACAGTGGATTCCATACAAACCGGACAAAAACGTTTACATTTTGGACATATTTTTAACTAAAAACTCTATAGCCGGCGCTGGCGACGACGAATATCCTCCAGCGACATGGATACCCTTGAATAGTCTACTGCCGGCTGCAGCGGATCTCCAATGTCGTCCCATGTCCGGCAGCTGTGAGCCCTAGGTATATGCTTCAACGCAAAGAGCAGCTCGCCTCCCTACCACTCATCGGAGTGGAACAACCAACTGTTGCTTCTGCCAGTGGGGAAGGGTTCCTACGTTACACAGGCCAGAGTTGGTTTTGGGTTGGGAACGGCGGTGGCCTGCCAGAGGGAAAGACACCGGTTGTGTACGCTGGTGTCACCTCGGTATGGCATTCATGGGACCCAAGCGACAGCTTCTCCTCGACGATGGTGGCGAGCGCAGACGTGTTGGACACCACCTCGTCGATGTCCATGCAGCCCACTTCTTTCTCTGTTGGCAGGACGCGGTGCCACACGTTTTGACATCGAATGACGCGCTCACAATCACGGGAGGGGCGGTACGACATGGCACCATCAATGGCAGCCATGATGCCCGTGCCACCGTGCTCCCTCTCAGTGCGACCTGGAGCAACTCGCCACTCCTTGGCTCGTGACCGGCGGGCTTGATGGGCCCCCTAGCCATTATTTACGCCAGACAACTCTTTTTCCTTCTCATCAGATGCCATGGAAAAAACTGTTCAAGGAGGAAAATGATGAGTGGAGATGTGATGCGGTTCTTGCTCGAAATCTGACATTGTTTAAATAGCGAGGGGACACGAGGAGCCAACCGGCGTTCTGTTTAATGTCAGCCGGCTCACGAACGGACATGTGACTGGAGTAATTATCCTGGCACACGCGCGGGTTTAATGGTGAAAGGCAGGCAGTCTGGAGGAATGACGCATGATGTGTGTTTAGCCGGCGTGCAGCGGGGCGGTACCCTTGGCGTGCATGGGGCGGTACTCGGAGGCATGAATGCGGGCAAAGGTGTTGTCAGAAGCGGTCGTAGGTGTTGTCTGGACGCGTGCAAAGCCCCCCTCCCCCATGTGTTGTCTCCGGTTTGCGGGAGAAAGTACATCCAGACTGCCCTGTGGACCGATACAAGCCCGCATTGGATGGCACAACACGTCCGGACCATGTGGTCCGGATGGTTGTGGACGGTTTAATTGAGAGTCTGCGTTGGAGATGCCTTAGAGTTTATGAATCCATTGAGTTTTTCTAATCATTAAAAAACACTTATAATAAGTTATAAGAAAAGACACGTATATATGTTAGTTTCAGACTCCAGCTTTGCTCTTACATATGCTTTTTTTCTGATCCGACAGATTCCAATAGAGTGAGCCCAGCGTTGTTTTTCTGGAAACTCGATACACGTTCTTTCAAGCAAATCACATCCATTCTTTTTAACTCATTTTTTCTCGTTTTAATAATATAATAAATCATTTGTATTTTTTATCTCGAACAGTTGACGTGTAATTCCTATTGTAATCTAAGGATAATGTTTGGATTTTACTTTCAAATATTTGAAATGGCCATGATGGAATCACATCCATTTATTTTATTACTATTTGAATTTGATCCAAAAGATAAATAATGAGTAGACGTCCTGAAAACTTTTCTGAGAACTTTGGTAATCAAAAGACAAAAAATGTTTTAAGAACTGAAGCAAACAACGAATTTTACTCTCTATTTTACTAAAGCAAGTGGCTGCTATTTAGGTCTAGTAAATAGCAAATTGACCAACAACCTTTTTTCCAAATTGGAAGGAATGCAGTTCTCAGCTCTCACCATGGTGATTATACAATCTGGATTTTTGAGCTGTAGCTAGTCAACTTATGTTAGTGGCATATGTACCATAGTGTTGGTCACTGGGAATGGACGAAGCCATGAGTGAAGGAACAGGAAATGACAGAAGTACGATTTGTAGAATTTCAAAACTCAAACTATCTAGTTTTATGGAGTGATATGAAATAAGCAAAACCAACTGCTAATAAAAATGTAAAATTAAACGATATATTTAGAAATGTGATTGTGAAGTCATTGTCACAAAATATGACCTCACTAAAAATGAACATTCAACCTTATTTTCAGAAGTTTGCATACAAATTCCATGTAAATTATGGTAGTGCCCATAAACAAATAAACCATAATCGTGCTTGATCTACCATGAAACTTACTACCTTGTATATACTTTTGTCATGTCCAGAGATTTCCTGCACCATGAACAAAAATGCCACCGCAATAATAGTCGTTCTTTTGTGCACCGGGCGTCGAGGTAGCGTTGGCTGGCCATCTGCAGCTCATAGGCGCACGAGCACAGCGGTGGCATGCCCACCACCGCCTCCATTGCCCGCAAGGACGCCACCTAGCCACCGCCGTATTTGGAGAAGAAGCAACAAGCATGTAAGAGTTTGTCCTTGGACGCTCTATGGATCGACCTGATCGATCACTCGTTTTGTGCATGCACCACCACACATGGCTGAACCGAGCATCCTCCTGGCGGCGCCCAGTGAGACCGTCCTCGCAGTGGCCACGGCTCGATGGTTCGCCCCCGTGCGCACGGTACGTGCCGCAGCCTGTAGTCAAATCAGAGCGCGTAGAGCACTATCGGTGAGATCGAAGGAGAGGAATATCAAAATGGAAACTTAGCTATAGGAGGTGATGGCAAGGGGAGCTGGTGTGCCGGGAGGGAGACTCCAGGAGCTAGGGAGCACGCCGACGCCATTGCTCAAGGTGCAAGTTTGTTTCAATCTTCAATCCTGCTCGCTGTTGATTCTGGTTACAGTAAATTTTAGCTAGATATGGTGTAACCTAAGTGTTATGCCTAGTCTTAATCTATCTATCTATCCAATCTTCTATTCGGCGAGGTGGCTGCGCCTGTGGCAGATGTGGCCGCTGCCATGGCCGGCGCCAGACCTGGTCGATCTCCCTCTTCTGTATTTGAGAAAAAAAAATCTGCCTCTTCTCTTCTGATGAGAAGGGGAAGAGATGGTGAGAGATGAAGTCGACGGCTTTGGGGAAAGGATACGGGAGGACGCCGGTAGTGAGGCGGCATGAGGAAGACAAGGTGGTTGACAGCGGCGACGCGTGAGGGGAGGGCAAGGGAGGTGTAGTGGTGCATGGAGAGGAGTGGGTGTGCAGCGTGCCCAGTTCACGAGGGAGGAAAGAGGTCGTCAAGGGAGTGATCCATGGGAGTTTTTTTCCTTCAGAGCGAGCCTAGTTGGGCTCTCTGCGGCGTCTAGGCCCAATGCACCACATGTCTTCAAATTGGCCACCAGTAGCAGCCCATAGAACAGACAGGGCCAGTTTGCAAATTTTAAAAAATAAGTTTTTTAGTGCCCATGAAAAACAGAACACATATCTTTCCAAACATAATGAACTATAGGTACCACCAAAAAAACCATAATGAACTTTAGGTTGTTACAAGAACTCATGCCATCCAACAGCCTCCCTCCAACCCTGCCAACATTGTTGCAGCTGCACTCGCAAGCGTTACCATAGGTGATCATTTGCATGATTTCGCGTAAAACAAAATAAGATCTACAAACGAATAGAAGCTACACATACCTTGGCATGCACACACATTGCAAGCCATACTAAGGTGATAAGTGTTAATAACTTGTACAACATATACAACACTTAAGATAAGTAAAAGCAATTTGATGAGTCATGGTCTATCAAAGCAAGATGCATTACTACTCTAATCTATCTTAACAGGTGACACATGATTACAATCCTTGTTGTGTGCAAGTCAAGCTTATCTAGTTTACACGTAACAACTTGTAGAACATTACACAATTGATGTTTGCTAATAACTTCTAGAAAGCTACAACACTTGACATGTAAAAAGAATTTGATGAGTCATGACCTACTAAAGCAAGTTACATTACTAGTCTCATCTATCTTAACAGGTCACACAAGATTACAAACTAAGTTCTGCGCAAGCAATGCTTATCTAGTTTACACATAACAACTTGCAAAACATTACAAACTTAGTTTCAAAAAATTAGGCAATCTAGATTAGTGTTTGAGTTGTAAAGTGAATAAGATGAGTCATGTGTGTTATCACAACTTTTTGGTAGTGGAATGATAGTGCCACCAAACACAACATACCAAATTATGATTTTAGGAAGCATCCAAGCACTTTCCAGACAAGAAAATGCTAATTGTGAAGGAGATGATGCCATGTCAGCTATAAATAGGCCTGTAGCATGATGATCATCCTTCCCCATCCATCATTCCCATAAGTAGAGTGCATCGTTCAAGCCAAGCAAGCAGTGGTCAATACAAATCCACCATGAAGACCTTTCTCATCCTTGCCCTCCTTGCTATCGTGGCGATTGAGGGAGTCCTGGATAAGGGGTATCTGGACAGCCGGACTATATTCATCGTCCGGACTATAGAAGCGTCAAGACACAAGACTCAAGACTTCGGCTCGTGTCCGGATGGGACTCTCCTTTGCGTGGAAAACAAGCTTGGCGACCCGGATATTATGTTTCCTTCCTTGTAACCGAGTCCATGTAAACCCTAGCTCTCCGGTGTCTATATAAACCGGAGAGCATGGTCCTTACAAGGCCGACCACAATTACAATCATACCATCATAGGCTAGCTCTTAGGGTTTAGCCTCTACAATCTCGTGGTAGATCTACTCTCGTATTCCACATATCTTCAATATCAATCAAGCAGGAAGTAAGGTTTTACCTCCATCGAGAGGGCCCGAACCTGGGTAAACATTGTGTCCCTTGCTTCCTGTTACCATCATCCTAAGACGCACAGATTGGGACCCCCTACCCGAGATCCGCCGGTTTTGACACCGACGTTGGTGCTTCCATTGAGAGTTCCTCTGTGTCATCGCTTCGAGGCTTGATGGCGTCTTCAATCGTCAACAACACGGTCCAGGGTGAGACTTTTCTCCCCGGACAGATCTTTATGTTCGGCGGCTTCGCACTGCGGGCCAATTCATTTGGCCAGTTGGAGCAGATCGACAGCCTCGCCCCTGGCCACCAGATCAGGTTTGGAAACTTGAACTACACGACAGATATCCGCGGATACTTGATCTTCGACGGATTCGGGCCTGCGCCAGGAGTGCCGGATAGCCACGACGAGCACGGCCTAGACCTGCTGTCGGATAGTGCCCGGGACATTATCCCCGAAGCAGCCTTGGATCTAAATTCAGGACAGGTTGCGGCGCCTATGGACGGAGGGCTGGACCCCGCTCCGCAGGCCGCACGCTTATCGGCGGTGGAGCCGAACACTGGCCCCCCCTGTAACCCCGGACCCCCGGACTCATATCCGGATGTTGGTCCTGGTCCGCTCACTCTCGAGCCAGCCGAGCCAGGTTGGGCTCCGGTAATGGAGTTTACCGCTGCGGACATCTTTCAGCACTCGCCCTTTGGCGACATGCTGAGCTCATTGAAGTCTCTCTCTTGGTCAGGAGACTCTGGGGCGAACTATGTCCGACCCGAGTGGGAAGCATGCGATGAAGGAATTCGGCGCCCACCCACCACCCACTTCATTGCCACGATCAAAGAATTAGCCGACGTGCTCAACTCCGGAGACATCGATGGTATGGACGACGATGCAGGAGAGGCTCCAGAACACCTGGAGCGCGGGACTACTACCTTGTCACACGACATATACATGGTAGATACGCCCAATAAGGACGGCAACCCGAACGATAAAACACCCGGGCAAAAGCCAAAGAGGCGGTGCAGACGCCGCTCAAAGTCTAGCAATGGCAAAAATAGAGACAAGAGCGCAAGAAGGGTTGATATACCCGCAAACTCTGAAAGCAATAATGACCACATGGACCCAACGATGGAGCAGGACGAGCCAGGTCACACCAAATAAAGTTCGGAGAAAATACCCGATCACAACGATCCGGAGGGACGAGCTCATGATGCCACCCCAGAACAGGAAGACAATCTGGACAACGATGCATTCATCATCCCGGACGAACAAGTGGAACGAGACAACCTCCACAGAAAGCTTATGGCCACCGCAAGAAGTCTAGAAAAGCAGAAGCAACGGCTCAAGGCTGCACGGGAAAAGCTAAGTCGCAGATGGAACAGGGTGCTAGACACCGAAGAAAGATATGGCGATGACCGTCATACGAAAAGCTATCCGAAGCGCAAGCTGCTGCCAGAATTCGACGATGCGGCCGTTCCGCCAAAAGAAAATTCGACCAAGAAACCAGACGTACCGCCTCACAACCATAATAGAGCGGCCGTGGACACTGCGCACGATCCACGCGGGCATCCGGATAAAAAGACCGGTGCAGCCAGGTCCATATATGGATCTAGAAGACACACCCCAGCGCAGAACTATGGTCACCCAAACATTCATAAAAGCCAGATACCAGTTCGGAATCAACCCCGGACACAACAACAGCCAACTACATGCCACAATGCGTCCAGATACAGAGGGGCTGCTCACCACCTGTGCTTCACCGAAGAAGTACTGGACCATGAATTCCCACAAGGCTTTAAACCTGTGAACATAGAAGCATACGCCGGCACGACAGACCCAGGGGTCTGGATCGAGGATTTTATCCTGCATATTCACATGTCTCAAGGGGATGACCTCCACGCCATCAAATACCATCCCCTCAACTTGAAGGGACCAGCTAGACACTGGTTGAAAAGCCTCCCCGAAAACTCAATTGGGAGTTGGGAGGTGAAAGGATCGATATAGTTGACTAGAGGGGGGGGGGTGAATAGGAAACTAACAATTTTTAAGCTTTTCTTTACCAATTTAAACTTTGCATCAAAATAGGCTGTCTAGATATGCAACTATGTGAGCAACCTATATGATGCAATAACAACTAGCACATAAGAAAGCAATGGACACAACACAATTAAGCTTGCAAAAGTAAAGGCACGAAATAACCAAGAGTGGAGCCGGTGGAGACGAGGATGTGTTACCGTAGTTCCTTCCTTTTAAGGGGAAGTACGTCTCCGTTAGAGCAGTGTGGAGGCACAATGCTCCCCAAGAAGCCACTAGGGCCACCGTAATCTCCTCACGCCCTCACACAATGCGAGATGCCGTGATTCCACTATTGGTGCCCTTGAAGGCGGCGACCGAACCTTTACAAACAAGGTTTGGGCAATCTCCACAACTTAATTGGAGGCTCCCAATGACAGCACGAAGCTTCACCACAATGGACTATGGCTCCGAGGTGACCTCAACCGTCTAGGGTGCTCAACACCCAAGAGTAACAAGATCCGCTAGGGATTAGTGGGGGGAATCGAATATCTCTTGGTGGAAGTGTAGATCGGGGCCTTGTCACCCAATCCCGAGCAAATCAACAAGTTTGATTGGCTAGGGAGAGAGATCGGCCGAAAATGGAGCTTGCAGCAACAATGGAGCTTAGGGATGGAAGAGGTGGTCAACTAGAGGTAGGAGACACACCTTTTATAGTGGAGGACAACATCCAACCGTTATCCACTTAGACCAGCCTGCGACATGTGGTACTACTGCTCCAGGAGCGCGGTATTATCGCAAGGCCATGCGGTACTACCGTGGGAGACCACGGTACTACCGTGGCAGCTACAGAGATTATAAGACAAGCAGTACTACCGCGAGCGCGGTACTACCGCTCCCACCTGCGGTACTACCGCGAGGCAGGTAAGTCCTAGTATGGAAACGGCACGGATGAATAAAAATAGACGATGCAAACATCCGTCACGGTACTACCGTGCACAAGGCGCAGTACTACCTTGTGTGTGCAGATGTAAAAAATTACATCCGCCCCTACTACCGTGAAGCAACGGCACTAGGCCAGGGAACCACGGTACTACAGCTCGGGGGGAGCGGTACTACCGTGGGAACCCACGGTACTACCGCCCTCAACGTGTGGTACTACCGTGTGGGCGCGGATGTAAAAAATTACATCCGCGCCTACTACCGCGAGGCAGTGATAATTGGCCAGGGAGCCACGGTACTATGACTCCGAAGGAGCAGTACTACCGTGGGCTCCCGCGATACTACCGCACATGGGCACAGTACTACCGCAAGTGCTTGCGGTACTACCGCTCCAGGGAGCAGTACTACCGCAAACTCAGCAACAGTAGTCCAGACACTCACATAGAGGATAGATGGGGAATGCTCCAAAGTGCAAGGGAAAGGAGGAGACAAGGAAGGAAACGTGTACGTGATGATTCCACCCGAACCTTTTGGACGCGGACCCCCTCTTAATAGTACGGCTCTCCTACGACTCAAATCCACCAAAAAGAAATGTAGAAATACGCCGTCTTCAATAGTCTTCGAGGGGCACCGAACCGTCTTATGCCTAGCGATGAAGCAACTGAGAAACTCAAGGCACACGATTAGTCCGCTAAAGCATTGTCATCAATCACCAAAACACTTAGGGATAAAAATGCCCTTACAATATCCCCCTTTTTGGTGGATTGATGACAATACGGGATTTTCACAAGGGAAAAAATAATGAGCATAGGCAAACCCCTCCTCTCTAAAATGTAGACGGGCTCCCCCTAGATGTGTGCAATCTAGATGGATGCTTTGGACTGCACAACACACTAGCTAGGATTAACACTCCCCCTATATTTTAGAGACAAGGCATGTAAGACTAACAATCTAAGTAAGTGCATAAACAAAGGTAGCACAATATAACACTAGCTCACTAAGATAGGTAGAGTGCATATGTCTTACACCATATGAGGGACAAACTAAACCAAATCAACCGAAACAACCGAAACGAGGTTCAAATGAGACACGCAAACACACGAAACACGACACACGACTCACAAATCCCTACACTCTCTCCTCCTTTGGCATCGAGACGCCAAAAAGGCAGAGAGGACACCTACACACAAGTGGTGGCTCAAGCAGAGAAATCATCCCAATGATCCTCTTCAGACCCGGCAGCAAGAATGGTCTCCTCGACGTCCTCCTTAGAATCAGTCCACTTGTAGCCTTGTTTCTCCATCCACTCAACCTCTGGAGTAATGTGATCCTCAGACCCACCAGACACGTCCTCTCCATACAGCTTCAGAATCTTCTTGTCATGGCGACGACTCTCCTTGGATGCCACGTGAGTCCTGTACTGCCCCTTAGCTTGTATGCATAAAAGAGTCTTCATCTTGTCCTTCAGCTTCTTGGCCCACAAGGGCATAGAGGAACTATGGGAAGACCCAGCAGCACGGTTAGCAGCAACATCCTCTGCTTCAGCCTCATCCTCATCAACAACCCTCTTAGCAGTAGTCGCCTCAGCACGAGTAGTAGTGTTGGCCCATTTGGACTTGACACGGAGACTGATGGGATCATGCCGAATCCAGTCAGGAGCAAGGAACTCATCACCAGGGTACTGCTTCGCCCAAGTCTTGGAGATCAACAGAAACATGTATGGTCCATAGATAGGCACCTTGCTGTTGAACACCGCAAACCGAAGCTCACACCACATGATGTGTGTGACATCAAGTGGCTGAGTCTGAGATACGCGAGCCTCCTCGCAGAGGAGCATCATATCCACCATATAGGCATGAACCTTGTCCTTGTCACCAATGCGAGGGAACAGAGAGTTGCGGAAGATGCGATACATGATATCCAGAAAAGAGTTGAGCATCCACGTCGACTTGCTATTGGCAAGCACCTTCTCAACATAGAACGGCTGAAGCTTGTCCTTGTTCGCAGACTCAGAATTGGCATGGGGGCGAACACCCACTGGTGAGTTGAGCCCGTCATCAGGAACCTGGAGCAGATCCATGAACTCCTTCCAGGTAGCAGTCAACTAACGACCATTGGTCATCCAGGTCATCCTCCGCTCCTCCCCAGGGTGAAAGAACACTGAGGCAAAGAACTGACAAATAAGCTCAGGGTCATAGTCAAGATGGAAATAGATCACATGCTCAATATCAAACTGCTCCACCAAATCCAGAGCTTCTCCAAAGTACTCATGATACATATCCTTCCTCAGGTGATGCATGTCTATCCACTTGACATCCACATAGGTATTTTGCTTGTTCTTGATGACATCCAGATAGGTGAGAGTCTTCTGCTTGTTCCAAAACAACTCACAGCCTCTAACGGTAGCACGAGGAATCACATACGGGTTGAGCTGCCTGAGACGGATGTACTCAGATTGGGGTATCTCGTCCATGCCCTTAGCGGGTTCCTTGTGCTTGCTAGCGGTGGCCTTGACATGGCGCTTGGGGGCAGAGGAGGAGCCCTCTGGTGCATCACTTGGATTGCGCAGACGCTTGGAGCCAGTGTCACGACTGGGATTGGAACGACGAGAGCCACCACCTGAGACACAAAATGCAAAACACCCACGACAGGCAAAAAGGATCAATGCAAAGACCACGGCAAAGCACAAGAACCACATAGGAAGTATACGTGAAAGTTTCCATGAGATAGATGGGATCCACGGTAGTACTGCCGGATGCGGTGGTACTAAAATTTTAGTACCGCTCCAAGTCGCAGTAGTACCGGGGTGGGAGCGGTAGTAAAATTTTAGTGTCGTAGCGTGCACGGTAGTACCGCGCCTGACGGGCGGTAGTACCAGACAAGCGGTAGTACCGCATAGGTGGCGCGGTAGTACTGCACCGCGTCAGATCCAAACCAAAGTTTGAATCTGAGAAGAACCGCGAAACCACGGCGGTACTACGGTTGATCAAATCTAGCACAGGACAAAAAGACAAGTATAATCCCTACACGATACTACTCTCCTACAGCCTACTCTTGCATAGATTTAGCCTAAAATCTCAAGAACACACAAGTCTTCCCCACAAACCTAGAGGCAAAGAAAACAACAAAAGCGAGAGGGAGTTGGGAAAAGACCCTTGCCCATGGCAAGAGCACGTGGTGGGGAATGATCCCACCGAACGGAATCGCAGGAGAGCAGCCGGAGGCGGAGATCCGGCGAAGGACCCCGGCCCCGTTCTTGAGCGAGGGAGAGAGAGACGAAGTGGGAAACTGATGAATGGGTATGGGGGAGTTGGAACTCCCCCTCCCCATCCTTATCCCCACGCGTCAAAGATGTCGCGGTAGTACCGCACATCATCACGGTAGTACCGCTTGGGTGGAACTACCGCACCGAAGCGGTAGTACCGCTCTCCCAGGCGGTAGTAAAAAATTACTGCCGCGTGGGGGCGGTAGTACCGAGCTCTCCATACGCGTAGTACCGTAGCATGCTGCGGTAGTACCATGAGCTCAAGAAAAAGCAGGTTTCAACACAAAAGAGGTCTTTGCAAGGAAACTTTTAGCACAAGAGACACCACAAGAACACGCACAACCCAAAGGCAGAAAGACAACAAGAAGCAACCACGCAACACACCCTCTCAAAAAGAGAGGGCGGTGGCCGGAGCCACCTATGTTTGAGTCAGTTTGTATGGCACCGCGAAGAATTATCCTTGGGCCCATAATCGAAACTCATCTTTGAAGCACAAGTACCATAAAAAATGGTTAATGTGACAGACTTGATCGATTTATGCATAATGGGGGAGGGAGGGTTCATTGAGAGAACGGTAGTCCCCCTATGTCCATGCCCGCACCTAAACTAGACAACAAGTTGAGTGAGATGGGGTGTGCACGGGCTCAAGTCACATTGATCAAACCAATGATATTTAGCTCATGCCTTAACTCGCGAAATCGTGCTTCATCGAAGGGCTTCGTGAAAATATCTGCAAGGTTATCATGAGTGTTGACATACTTGAGCTTGATCTCCCCTCGCCTAATGTGATCCCGAATGAAGTGATACCGAATCTCAATATGCTTCGTCTTGAAATGTTGCACCGGGTTGAGAGAAATCTTGATGGCACTTTCATTGTCACACCAAAGAGGCACTTTGTCACAAATGACACCATATTCCTTTAAAGTTTGTCTCATCCATAGGAGTTGTGCACAACAACTACCGGCCGCCACATATTCCGCTTCGGTGGACGAGAGAGACACACAACTTTGCTTCTTGGAAGACCAACTCACCAAAGAGCAACCAAGAAATTGGCACCCTCCGGAAGTGGACTTCCTATCCACCTTGTCTCCCTCCCAATCGGAATCCATAAATCCTTCAAGCTTGAAGTTAGCTCCTCTTGGGTACCATAGGCCAAAGTTTGGGGTATGAGCCAAATATCGAAAGATTCGCTTGACCGCCACAAAGTGGCTTTCCTTTGGTACGGCTTGAAACCATGCACGCATTCCCACACTCAACATGATATCTGGTCTAGATGCACAAAGGTAAAGCAAGGATCCAATCATAGAGTGATATACCTTTTGATCCACCGCTTTACCATTGGGATCAATGTCAAGTTGGCACTTGGTGGGCATTAGAGTAGAGGCCGGATTGACATCACTTAGCTTGAATCTCTTAAGCATGTCTTGAGTGTATTTGGCTTGGTTGATGAAGGTACCTTCTCTTCTTTGTTTGATCTCAAAACCAAGGAAGAACTTTAACTCTCCCATCGAAGACATCTTGAACTTAGAGGTCATGAGAGCGGCAAATTCTTCATTGAAAGCATTGTTAGGGGAACCAAAGATAGTGTCATCAACATATAGTTGGCACACAAACAACTCCCCTTTGACCTTCTTAGTAAAAAGAGTGGGACCGATTTGCCCAACTTCAAATCCACGATCTTGTAACAACTCGGTAATGTGGTCATACCACGCACGTGGGGCTTGTTTAAGGCCATAGAGTGCCTTATCAAGTTGATACACATGATCCGGGAAGTAAGGATCCTCGAACCTGGGGGGTTGCTTGATATAAACCAACTCATTAATAGGACCATTAAGAAAAGCACTTTTCACATCCATTTGTTGTAACTTAAAGTTGTGATGGGAAGCATAAGCAATCAACAAACGAATGGATTCAAGGCGAGCAACAGGAGCAAAGGTTTCACCGTAGTCGATACCGTCGACTTGGGAGTAGCCTTGTGCTACCAATCTTGCCTTGTTGCGAATGATGTTCCCATGAGCGTCTTGCTTGTTCTTGAAAATCCACTTGGTTCCAATGACATTATGGTTCCCTGACGGCCGTGGCACCAATCTCCACACCTTGTTGTACTCGAAGTTGTTAAGTTCTTCATGCATGGCATTGAGCCAATCTGAATCTTCGAGCGTCTCATAGACCTTTTGGGGTTCAACACAAGAGACAAACGCGTGATGTTCACAATAGTTTGCTAATTGTCTACGAGTGCTTACCCCCTTTCTTAGGCTTCCAACCACATTCTCCATAAGATGGCCTTTGGTGGTGAGCTTGGAAGCAATCTTTGCGGCACAACGCTCTAGTTCCTCCTCGGATGTGGAGGAAGGGACCTTTGGCTGGTGAGCTGGAAGAATCCTTTGCGGCACACGCTCTAGTTCTCTCGGATGTGGAGGAAGGAGGATCAACTTGATTATCTTGAGCGCCGTCTTGAGCTTGTTCGAGATTTGATCTGCTCTTGATCTTGAACTTGCTCAAGGGGGAAACTTGACCTTGGCATCATTTGGTGGATCACCACCATCTTGAGTTTGATCTTGCCCTTGGTCTTGTTTATGAGGTTGCGAGCCTTCACTTTGTTGTTCGGAAGCATGTGGGTCTTGGGGAGGTGATGGCTCCACTTGAGTGGAGCATTGTCCTTCTCCTTCGGCCACAAGGGATTCCTCAATGGGTAGAATATGACCAATACCCACTCTTCTTATGGCTTGGGGAGGAATTTCATCACCTACATCACAAGTACCACTTTGCTCCACTTGGGAGCCGTTATTTTCGTCAAACTCCACGTTACACGTCTCCTCAATGAGTCCGGTGGACTTGTTGAGAACACTGTAAGCATGAGAGTTTGTAGCATAACCAAAAAATATGCCCTCATAAGCTCTAGCCTCAAATTTATACAAACGGACACCCTTTTTGAGAATAAAACACTTACACCCGAACACCCAGAAGTACTTGAGATTGGGCTTGTTACCGGTGAGGATTTCATAAGGAGTCTTGTTCAAGCCTTTGCGGAGATAGAGCCGATTTGATGCATGACACGCGGTGTTGATGGCTTCGGCCCAAAAGTTGTATGGAGACTTGAACTCCGCCATCATGGTCCTTGCCGCATCCATCAACTTCCGGTTCTTCCTCTCCGCAACACCATTTTGTTGAGGGGTGTATGGAGCTGAATATTGATGCTTGATCCCCTCATCACTAAGGAGCTCGTCCAAGGTGTAGTTCTTGAACTCGGTGCCGTTGTCACTTCTTATTGTCAAGATCTTTGCATCATGTTGTCATTGAGCTTCATTTGCAAAGTCGATGACGGTTTGTTGGGTTTCACTCTTCCTCTTGAAGAAATATACCCAAGTATATCTTGAATAATCATCCACAATCACCAAGCAATACTTTATTCCCCCAAGACTATCAAAGGATGGAGGCACAAAGAGGTCCATGTGAAGGAGCTCCAAGGGTCTCTTCGAGTAGATGATAGTCGTGGGAGGGTGAGCCGTCTCATGAAGCTTTCCTTCGATACAAGCACTGCAAGCATGATCTTTGGCAAAACTAACATTTTTAGTCCACGGACATGGTCCCCCTTGAGAAGACTTTGCAAAGATCTCATATTGACGTGGGCTAAACGGAAATGCCAAAGCCATCCCACATCAACTTTAGCCATTAGGCATGTCGCGGTCTTAGTGGGTCGCTCCGAAAAGTTAATCACATAGAGACCGTTCTCGACATGCCCAACAAAGGCTACTTTAAGAGTCTTGCTCCACAATAGGGCCACGGTATCAACATCAAAGAAGGTGGCAAAGCCCATGAGTGCGAGTTGACGAACGGAAAGTAAATTGTATGCAAGGGACTCAACAAGCATGACTTTCTTGATCGTTAGATCATGAGAAATGACAACCTTGCCAAGACCCAATACCTTAGAATGTGAGGCATCACCCCACTCGACATTTTTGGGCATAGATGGGATCTTTTGCACGTCCACCACCAAGTCCTTGCTCCTGGTCATATGATTTGTTGCTCCACTATCGAGCAACCATGATCCCCCACCAGAAGCAAACACCTACAAGAGATCAATGCTTGGTTTAATGTACCCATTGAGTAATGGGTCCTTTGATGTTAGTAACAAGGGTCTTAGGAACCCAAATAGACCATTCAATGTACTCATAAGAAGAACCAACAAATTTAGCATAAACATGCCCATCACTAGCACGGCACAACACATAAGAAGGGTTAAAGTCGCCGACTTTGTTGGGAGAGGTGACTTTGCCCTTTTTGGCATCACCACTCTTTGCAGTGTTCTTCTTCTCCTTAGGAGCACCTTCTCCCTCCTTCACAAAAGTTTGCTTAAGCGGGGGAGGTCGTTTGGTCTTGTCATTCTTCTTCTCGTTCTTCTTCTTGTTCTTGGACTTGGGTGAGAACCCACCTCCCTCCTTTGCCACAACTTCCTTTTGATTGCTAAAAAGGTCATTTAGGTTCTTCTCACCTTGTATGCATGACACAAGGCCTCTCTCGAGTTGTTCCTTCAACTTGGCATTCTCCTCCACAAGATGCACATGCTCACAACACGGGTTAGTAGCATTTGCGTTATCAATTAAGATTAAGTGAGGAAAGGTGGCCTTCTCCTTGGTTAGCTTAACTTGGAGTTGAGCATGAGACTTCTTGAGGTTAGTATGAGCACCCTTCAAGACCTTGTGGGCCTTGTCAAGCACATCAAACTCCTCCTTGAGTCTAGCATGATCAACCCCAAGTTTAGACTTCTCGGAAGTCAGCACACGAGACACAACAAGAGCATGATCGAGATCTTTCTTTAACTTGGCATGGTCATCGTTTTGTGACTCCTCAAGAGCCAAACGATGCCCACACTCTTCCTCAAGAGCATTAGAGAGATCCGATATCTCATCGGCATAGTCATGACTATGACCTTCCATCTTAGAGATGGTTTCTTCGTGAGCCTCGATCATGTCATTGGCTTCACCAAGTTGTTCCAAGAGAGCAACAAAGTGCTTCTTGGATTTGCCCTTGAGCTTACTCATAAAGGACTCAAAATCATTTACCTCCTCATTAGACCCCTTACCATCATCAATCCCAACCGTCAAAGAAGGATTAAGAATAATGGTGGTTTTGATGTTGGGGGTTACCTTGTTGGTGGCTTTAGTCATGAGGCACTTGGCGGTGATGTTCTCGTTGGGTGAATCGAAGAGAGACACCCGGGGAGTTGTGGCAATTGCAACGGATGCCATGGCCATTGATTCACTATCTTCATCATCATCGTCATCCTCACGGTACTCCTCTTGAACCACCAACCCTTGAGTAGGAGTCTTCTTGGTGAAGTTGTTCTTGTTGGGGAATGACTTGGCTTTGTCTCTCCGGATGAGCTTGCCACCATTGTCTTCCCGCTTCTCGTAAGGACAATCCGCAACGAAATGGCTCACATTGCCACAGTTGAAACAAGTTCTAACTCGTTGTTTGCTCTTGAAGCCACTTGAGTTGTTCTTGTTGAAATTGGGTCTTGAGTTCTTCTTGCTCCAAAATTGCCTTGAAGCGAGAGCCATGTGCTCGTGATAATCATATTTTGTATCTTCGGGATTGCTCTCCTCATCTTCCTCTTCTTCCTCTTCTTCCACAATAACCTTGGCCTTCAAGGCAAGGTTGGGCTTCTTTGCTCTTTGAGATCGGAGCACCGCATTATCGGCGGTCCTGTCCAAGATGCTCATTGCAACGAACTCATCCAACACTTAACTTGAGGTCATGGAGTGGAAGTCCGGCCTTTGACGAATGACGGAGGACATGGACTTGTTGTAGGGCATCATGGCCTTGAGAAACTTGCGTTTGATCCAATTGTCATACGTGTCCTTGCTCCCATGATCTCGGAGCGAGACCACAAGTTTGGTTACTCTCCGAAAGAGCTCACGAGGTTCTTCATCTTCCTTCATAGCAAACTCATTGGCTTCATCTTGCACTACTTCATAGTTGGAGCGTTGAATGCTCATGCTTCCCCAATAAAGAGACACAACGCACCGCCACGCGTCTTTGGCCGTGGCGTCGGGTCGAAGATGAGGGAGATCTTTGGGGAGAATTGCTTCTTGGATGATGAAGAGAGCATTCTCATTGAATTGATTATCCACGGCTTCTCGAGGGGTGAAGTTGCTTGGGTCATGTGGATAGAAACCTTCTTCAATGATTCTCCAAAGATTAGTATTCACATGCTTTAAATGACGCTTGAAGCGATACACCCAAGAATCAAAATCCTCATTTTTCACAATCTTAGGAGGAGGACCGACATGATTTAAATGAGTAGACGGAATCGGTCCACCATAAGTTGGAGGTTCCACATGGGCAAAGATGCCGGAGCCATTTTTACCGCTAGTAGAAGGACCCTTTTCACTGTTAGCTCCCCCCTTGTCGGAGGTAGCATCCGTCACCTTGTTAGCGGGATCACCCACTTTCATTAGTGAGGTGGACAATTTAAGTCCTTCTAGAAATTTAGTAAACATGCTTTCAACCTTGGTCGTCATGGAGTCTTTCAATGTGTCTAGAGCCACATTGAATTCCTCATGAGAGACCGAGGTTCCCCCATCGGCCATAGACGAGGTAGGATTCACACCGGAGTGCTCTTCCACAACGTCTGTGGCGTCAACCATACTCTTCGGACGGCAAAGTCCTTAATAAAGAGACGAAGCTCTGATACCAATTGAAAGGATCAATATAGTTGACTAGAGGGAGGGGTGAATAGGCAACTAACAATTTTAAGCTTTTCTTTGCCAATTTAAACTTTGCATCAAAATAGGTTGTCTAGATATGCAACTATGTGGGCAACCTATATGATGCAATAACAACTAGAACATAAGCATGCAATGGATACAACACAAGTAAGCTTGCAAAAGTAAAGGCACGAAATAACCAAGAGTGGAGCCAGTGGAGACGAGGATGTGTTACCGAAGTTCTTTCCTTTTAAGGGGAAGTACGTCTCCGTTAGAGCGGTGTGGAGGCACAATGCTCCCCAAGAAGCCACTAGGGCCACCGTAATCTCCTCACGCCCTCACACAATGCGAAATGCCGTGATTCCACTATTGGTGCCCTTGAAGGCGGCGACCGAACCTTTATAAACAAGGTTGGGGCAATCTCCACAACTTAATTGGAGGCTCCCAACGACAACACGAAGCTTCACCACAATGGACTATGGCTCCAAGGTGACCTCAACCGTCTAGGGTGCTCAAACACCCAAGAGTAACAAGATCCGTTAGGGATTAGTGGGGGGAATCGAATATCTCTTGGTGGAAGTGTAGATCGGGGCCTTGTCACCCAATCCCGAGCAAATCAACAAGTTTGATTGGCTAGGGAGAGAGATCGGCCGAAAATGGAGCTTGGAGCAACAATGGAGCTTAGGGATGGAAGAGGTGGTCAACTAGAGGTAGGAGACACACATTTTATAGTGGAGGACAACATCCAACCGTTATCCACTTAGACCAGCCTGCGACATGCAATACTACTGCTCCAAGAGCGCGGTACTACCGCAAGGCCCCGCGGTACTACCGTGGGAGACCACGGTACTACCGCGACAGCTTCAGAGACTATAACACAAGCAGTATTACCGCGAGCATGGTACTACCGCTCCCACCTGCGGTACTACCGCGAGGCAGGTAAGTCCTAGTCTGGAAATGGCACGGATGAATAAAAATACATCCGTGCCTACTTCCGTGGTCAAAGAGACGATGCAAACATCCGTCACGGTACTACCGTGCACAAGGCACGGTACCACCGTGTGTGTGCGGATGTAAAAAATTACATCCGCACCTACTACCGCGAGGCAGCAGTACTTGGCCAGGGAGCCACAGTACTATGACTCCGAAGGAGCTGTACTACCCTGGGCTCCCACGGTACTACCGCGCATGGGCACGGTACTACCGCAAGTGCCTGCGGTACTACCGCTCCAGGGAGCAGTACTACCGCAAGCTCAGCAACAGTAGTCCAGACACTCACATAGAGGATATACGGGGAATGCTAGAAAGTGCAAGGGAAAGGAGGAGACAAGGAAGGAAACGTGTACGTGATGATTCCACCCGAACCTTTCCGACGCGGACCCCCTCTTAATAGTACGGCTCTCCTACGACTCAAATCCACCAAAAAGAAACGTAGAAAAATGTCGTCTTCAATAGTCTTTGAGGGGCACCGAACCGTCTTGTGCCCAGCGATGAAGCAACTGAGAAACTCAAGGCACACGATTAGTCCGCTAAAGCATTGTCATCAATCACCAAAACACTTAGGGATAAAAATGCCCTTAGAGGAGGAACTCGAAAACGCTTTCAGGGCCAATTTTCAAGGGACTTATGTCCGGCCTCCGGATGCAGACGATCTAAGTCACATAGTCCAACAGCCCGGAGAGTCCGCCCGCAAGCTTTGGAACAGATTCCTCACTAAGAAGAATCAAATTGTTGACTGTCCGGACGCCGAAGCCTTAGCGGCTTTCAAACACAGCATCCGTGATGAATGGCTCGCCGGCACCTCATCCAAGAAAAGCCTGCCTTTACGGGCCAACCAGCTATCCTCACCCGCGTAAAAGCGGGTCATAAGGCTTGTTAAGGCTGCCATTGTCCTGATTCAGGGGCTCTCGACCTGATCAGCAAAATAAGCCATTGAAAGGCAGTAAAGACGGACCGTCCGGTCTGAACAGAGTCTTGGACATACTATGCCAAATTCATGGCACCCCGGAGAAACCTGCGAACCACACCCATAGAGAGTGCTGGGTTTTCAAGCAGGCCGGCAAATTAATTGCCGAACACAAGGGGAGGGACACACCAAGTGAAGAAGAGGATGAACCCCACCAGCCGAACACCGTGGTACAGAAAAAATTCCCGCCAGAGGTTAAAACAGTCAACATGATCCACGCGACTCGCACATCCACGAGAGGGCATAAAACGCGCGCCCATAGAAGCACACGATGTAGAGCCCGTCGTACCCACGTCTCACTACTGGATGTCTTGTCCCATCACATTCGATCGCACGGACGACCGAACTAGTATTCGGCACGGAGGATCACAGGCCTTGGTGCTTGACCCACTAATCGACGGATACTGTCTCACCCGCGTCCTCATGGACAGCGGCAGTGGTCCCAATTGAATATATGAGGATACTGTCCGCAGAAAGGGGATAGACCCATCCAGAATTAAACAAAGCAACATCACCTTTGAAGGGGTGATACCAGGCGTTGCAGCCTGCGCCAGGGGCTCCGTCATGCTGGAAGTAACATTCGGCTCCCCAGGCAACTCCAGAAGCGAAGAGATGCTCTTCAATATCGCACCCTTCCAAAGCAGCTATCACGCATTGCTAGGAAGAACGACCTTCGCCTGCTTCAACGCACTGCCGCACTATGGCCACCTTACACTCAAGATGCCCGGTCCCCGTGGCGTCATCACCGTTAGCAGAATCATAAAGCGCCATTCACGCGCAGAGGAATATGCGACGGCCCTGGCGGCCGTACTATAAGCGGCCTCCAGTTTTTAGAAAACATGATTGGTCATTATGACCACAGACACGGTTAGACGAGTCCGTTAGCCCGGATAAATTCAAACAGGGCACTGTATATATAATCCCATAAGGGAAACCAGGCGTTGTTTGTATTTAATACAGCCCCACGCTTAGCTCGACCTTATTGGCAGGCCAATAGTTTACACTCTTATTATTAATCGCATACTTACGATGCAGCCTCCTGTGAGTTTTTCTTTTTTACAGACAACGTTCGCGCGATACCCTTCCAGGATACGGCACAATAGAGACAAAGGCGCAGACGTGCAGCAGGGCCTTGTGCAACAGGTTTCTTTTTAGATTAAGCCCCTGTGTAATCCTTTTCTACTGCCTCTTGTTGTTTAACCATCCCATGGGTTCTCTACCCACAGAGGATACTGCCGTTTTTGGCATTTGGCCACGGCAGACTAAAATGCACGTACCTAGAAATAAAGGGCATAAAATAGGCTCTTGTCAGCCTATCTTCTTTTACAAAAGACCGAATACCCTCGGGAGTGTTCGGCGTCACGAGTTTGACCATATATGCATCAGCTCCGAATCATGTCTTAGGTCAAAATGTTGGGTTTGCCCGACTCCTGGGTAGGCCGCCTTATGTTCCGCTATCATCCGGCTAAGGCAGGCCAAAGGAGAACTACTACGATTGTGCCCTGGTTATTCCGGATGAGCACCTCAGTAGAGAAAGCCGAAAACTGGCCGTCATGATGCAGCGAGAGACTGTTCAACCACTCGAAGACTCACCGGAATCCCTAAATATTCCTTCGCCTTAACGAAGGGCCGTTTTTCGGCCATGTACACATGCGCCCATATTTGGATGCACGTAGAGGTACCAGGGGCTACATAGTCCCCACCCTTAGACTCCCATGGCTAAGCGAAAGTGTTACAGCTATATAGTCCGAATGCCTAGTTCGGCGTGCGATCACCTCCTTAATGGACCAAGACGTTGGATCAAGTGTGCTTATGCATATTTTTTCGCCAACACCCTCGCATTGTCCGCGAGGGGGCTGAAGCCAACGACTGCTATCTTTTAGACTACTTATACATATAAGAATAGCCGCAAAGGGAGGACAATCATACTTCCGGGCAAAAGTATAAACATAGCCTCATAATTAAACTAAACATTGTTTTCTACAATGATTCGACTTATCACTCGAATAAAACACTCTTCGAGCATTGCACCTCTATCAGGCGGGCACCTTCTGTGACTTGCACCAAGTAGTGCTCGGCCGGATGTTGGCCTCCCGCCGGATCCTGGCTCGCTATTACCGTGGCCTCCATATCCGTCCAGTAGGCTTTAACGTGGGCTAGAGCCATCCGCGCACCTTCTATGCATGCCGACCTTCTCAGGGCGTCAATCCAGGACACCGCTCCAAGGAATTGTTGCACTAAACCAAAGTAGCTGTCCGGCTTAGGCCCCTTCGGCCAAAGATGGTCTATTACAGACCGCATTGCCAGTCCGGACAGCCTGTGGATCTCCGCCATAGCAGCCACCTTGTCATTCAGTGGCAGCGGGCGAGTGGGAGCATTAAACTGCGACCAGAAAAGCTTCTCCACTTCTTCATCGCCTTGACCCTCGAAGAACTTGGCAGCGTCAGCTGTACTATTCGCCAAGTCCGCATATGCGTCCGCAGGACTCATGCGACCCGCCAGGGGAGCAAACTTCGGATCCAAGAACTTCGTCCGCAGCAAGTATGAGCCCCCAGCCACGATTTTGTCAGCTTGTTGGAGCTCCTCCCGCATACTCCGGATCTCGGTCCACATCTCCTTGGCGGCATTATGTGCCTTGTCCAGCTCGGCCGAACTAGCCTTATTCTCCTTTTCAAGGAGTGCGTACCGGTCGGCGGCATTTTTTAACTCTTCAGCCATTTCATCTATCTTTTCCTCTCTTCGGCGACGAGCAGCCTGTTCGGCTCTCAACTCTTCGACCGCCTTTAGGGCAGCCGCATTGCTAGCCCGAGCTTGTTCCTTGGCTTGAGCAAGTTCCGCCCTCAGGGCCTCCACGGCAGCAGCACCATCTGCAGTGCACACGTATTGCATTAATATTATGCCTTTTGGCATCTTCCTATACATTATAATAAAAACCAAGCACATACCCTGGGACTCCTCCAGCCGTTTATTCACCAGCATGATATCGGCATCGATTGATCTAATTTGCCTCCTTAGCTCGGCAACTTCAACAGACTGGTCGGCTGCCGGATCCTTGTATACCTGGGCACATGTACGGCGCAGCCATTAGTATATGATCCACCGTTTGACGCCTATGGCGGGCAACCAGAGTCTCAGGGGCGACTATCTATAGGGAGCACACCTAGCACGTGTTTCATAACCAAAAAGTTGTGCATTTTTTCACTACATACCTCAAAGCCTTTGAGCAGGCTTGTAAATGCCTCATTCAAGCCGCCGGTAGCAGATGAAATCTTCGTGAGCACCATGCTCATTAAAGAGCGGTGCTCCTCCGAGAGTGCGGCTCGCTCCAGATGGCCCGTCAGTACGTCCGGCCGGACATTAAATTGCGCCGGACCCTTCTCCTCGCCCCCCGTAGGAGCCAAACGCTCCGGGCTCAGGGCGGCTGACGTACTAGCCTCCGGCTTCGGCAGATCCAGACTCCTCCGTGACGACACCTCCGTGTCGCCCGCTTCATGAGGCGGAGAGCTGGGTGGAGTCTCGCTCTCCATCATCTCCGGACGAAGGTCCCCCAAAGACGAACTCTGTTGAGAAGAGCTACTCGCCGGACTACAAAAGACGAAGTCCTGGTTATGGATCTCGGAGTAACACTTCACCTTCGAATTGATGAATAACTTACGGCTCGGTCGAGGGCTGGCCCGTTGGTGGGCATGACGTGGTGAGGGCGCCCATCACGGCAGAACCCCTTGGAGATGTTTTCTTCCCTTGCTTGGGCGTCTCCGCCTCCAAATCTTCAGAGGCGGCCCTTTTCCTCCCGCGTGGGGAGGAGGCTTTGACCTCCCCTTCCCGGCTATCCTCCATAGGACGGGTAGCGACTTCCCCGGTCTGGATGTGCAGCGCGTGAAGTTCAACTTCACTGCCCTTCCCTTCGCCTTTCCCTGTAGGAATTTTGCTGAGCGCCCGATCCAGCATCTTTGCAATGGTTGGACCAGGCGGGCCTTCAGGAAGTGGCGCCGGACACCTGATTCTCTTTGCCTTGGCGAGCCATTCCTGGCCGCGGAGGGATTGTCAGAATAACAGTTATGATAAATATAAATGAAGTATCCGGCTTTAAGGTTACTTACTTGGGCATCTAGGCGATTGCAGCTTAGGCCCGCATCCTCGGTGGTGTCCAGACAATTTACTTGTGGTCCGGAGAATAATTTACAGATCCCTTCGAGCTTCAGGCCGAAGAAGTGCTTAATAGTCCAGGACCCTCCGGATTAAACTCCCACATCCGGAGAGGTCGACATTTGCACGGCAACATCCGCCGGACTATCATCACCTGCATTATGCTGACAACATTTATGTCCCTCTCAATAAGCTCCCGGATACGATTCTGCAGTTCTGGCACATCGCCAGCAGGCCCATAATTCCGTCCTTCGTCGGTCCAAGACGCTAACTGTGACGGAGGGCCCAAGCGGAACTCGGGGGCAGCTACCCACTTTGTGCCTCTGGGAGCAATGACATAGAACCATCTCCGTTGCCATACATCGGACACTTCCGGAAAAGAACCCTCTGGCCATGGGGCATCGGTGTTCCTGCTTCTTATGGCGCCTCCGCGCTCCGCATGTCACCCCTCAATCATCTTCGACTTCACATTGAAGGTCTTTAGCCATAAGCCGAAGTGTGGGTTGACGTGGAGAAAAGCTTCACACACGATAATGAAAGACGAGATATGGAGGATGGCGTCTTGAGCCAGATCATGGAAATCCAAGCCATAGTAGCACATGAGCCCCCTCACAAAGGGCCTCGGAGGAAGTGAGGAGTAAACACGACGCTCTCATTGGGCTCCGGCATGGGCATGACTTGCCCCGGAGCATGAAGCCTATGCTGGATATCAGCAGTCAGGTATCCGACCTCCCTAAGCTTCGCAATATCCTCCTCCTGAATCGAGGAGGCCACCCACCGGCCAGCTGCGTTGGATCCGGACATTCTGGAGGATCTGGGGGGCTGGAGCTTAGGTTTTTGGGCGATGGAGCTCGAGGTATGAGAAGGAGCGGAGAGGTGGAGATGAGGCGTAGGCCTCGACCCCTTTATAAAAGGGATGAATACCAAGAGTCCTCAGCATGGCCGCTTGAGACTTGTCTAAAACACGGAATTATACCAACCATCGCCGTGGGGTCGCATATGCCCATATTGATGAAGGATCCCGTATTAAGAGGGACACGATCTCTGCTTTGACAGGACGTGCCGATAAAACCGCCTCGCAACGTGAGTCGAGGTGGAGCACGAAGCGCTGGTTCGTGTTGGACCAGGTCATGATGCAAGGGCACAATGTACGAAGATTTCCAGCAGAACAGATTTATGCTAAGGGTATGTGAAGATCATCTTGCAGATCCGGACACGACCTACGTGTTCGATAATCACCTTGGAGTATTCGGAGGAGGAACCCTCCTTGCAATGCCGAAGACAAGACTGCATGCCGGACTCATCATCATTGAAGCCTGGTTCAGGGGCTACTGAGGGAGTCCTGGATAAGGGGGTATCCGGACAGCCGAACTATATTCATCGTCCGGACTATAGAAGCGTCAAGACACATGACTCAACACTTCGGCTCGTGTCCGGATGGGACTCTCCTTTGCGTGGAAGACAAGCTTCGCGATCCGGATATTATGTTTCCTTCCTTGTAACCGACTCCATGTAAACCCTAGCTCTCCGGTGTCTATATAAACCAGAGAACATGGTCCTTAGAAGGCCGATCACAATTACAATCATACCATCATAGGCTAGCTCTTAGGGTTTAGCCTCTACGATCTCGTGGTAGATCTACTCTTGTATTCCACATATCTTCAATATCAATCAAGCAGGAAGTAGGGTTTTACCTCCATCGAGAGTGCCCGAACCTGGGTAAACATTGTGTCCCTTGCTTCCTGTTACCATCATCCTAAGATGCACAGATCGGGACCCCCTACCCGAGATTCGCCGGTTTTGACACCGACAGCGACCACCGCCACAACTGCAGTTAGAGTTCCAGTGCCACAATTGCAACCAGAAAATCCATCTCAGCAACAACCACAAGAGCAAGTTCCATTGGTGCAACAACAACAATTTCTAGGGCAGCAACAACAACAATTTCCAGGGCAGCAATAACCATTTCGACCACAACAGCCATATCCGCAGCCGCAACCATTTCCTCCACAACTACCATGTCCGCAACCGCAACCATTTCCACCACAACAATCATATCCACAACCACAACCACAGTATCCGCAACCACAACAAACAATTTCGCAGCAACAAGCACAACAACAACAATGACAACCACAACAACAAATCCTTCAACAAATTCTACAAAAACAACTGATTCCATGCAGGGATGTCGTCTTGCAACAACCCAACATAGCACATGCAAGCTCACAAGTATCACAACAAAGTTACCATCTGTTGCAACAATTATGTTGTTAGCAACTGTGGCAGACCCCCGAGCTGTCACGGTGCCAAGTCATCCACAATGTCGTTCATGCTATTATTCTCCATCAACAACAACAACAAAAACAACAACAACAACAACAACAACAACCGTCGAGCCAGGTCTTCTAGCAGCAACCTCAGCAACAATATCCATCAGCCCAGGGCTCCTTCCAGCCATCTGAGCAAAACCCACAGGCCGATGGCTTTGTCCAACCTCAGCAACTGCCGCAGTTTGAGTAAATAAGGAACCTAGCGCTGCAGACACTACCAGCAATGTGCAATGTCTACATCCCTCCATATTGCTCGACCACCATTGCGCCATTTGGCATCGTGAGTACTAATTGAGAAGAGAAGAACTCTAGTACTAGATATATGAAACACCGTTTTCTTAGACCATGGTTTGGTCGTTGTAGCGGTGAAGAATAAAGTGACATGCACTATCATGTAAGAACCCGAACTAGACTATTTCAAACTTGGAAATAAAAGACAAACACAGGTCTTGTCTGCATATGATTGTTTGTATGAGTTCCATTCATGTGCCCGTTCACAAGTTCACCCCTAATTATATATATTAAGCATTAAGTAGATGTTTATGTGCATTAATCTAAAGATAACAAAATGAATCTGAAACTTGAATTAAATTGAAGTATTTTCTTGGACTTTCAAATTGAGCATTGATAGTGTGGTCTATCCACATCCTTGGCTTGCCCTTGATCAATTTTTTCCAAAGAAGCATTCAATTCATCAGTCAATTACATTGATTTTTGTGGCTTGTACTTCTCCTCAACATGAGTATCTTCTTTACGGCTACTCCAATTCTCCCACATAACTGAAGCATTAATAGCGCTCTTCCTTGCATCAAGGAAATATGGATCGAAGATATATCTTGACCATGTTTTTGGGTGCAACCTTGGGAGTTTTATGTCAAAATATTCTCAAGAAGAATCCAAGAATAAACTTGCATGCTCACGTGTGATAAGGGCATTAGAAGTAACATTTCCTCAGCAAGGCCACACATAGGGCACACACATAACCCCATCACATGCCTTCTTAATTATGCATATGAAGGTAGGATGTTTTTAATTACTCTGCACCAAAATACTCTTAACTTGGATTGTACCTTAAGCTTTCATTGCCTTTTCAATTTTTCTTCCACATTAGATGAACTAGATAGTCCAGCTACCACACGATACCTTGTGTTCATCACGGCTCTATACAACAATTGAACAGAAGAAATGTCATTTCTTTACCATACCCATGACCAAATGTTCTCTACTACTCTCTCCGTCCGAAAATACTGCCATCCATGTCGACAAAAATGAGACATATAGGACCGCTATGCCTCTGTCGAAGGAGGTGGTGGAGCGATCCGGAGATTATGCTGCCATCCATGTTGAGTAAAAACCTCACTGGCCACTTGCTCCAACCGCATACACACCACCATAAACAACGGTTGGTACTCAGTTCGGTGTAGCATACACCATGTAGGAAGCGAGTGCTTACTCCTAGTTACTGAATTATGTACACCAAATAAACCCATTTACACGTAGTTAATGACCAAAAAAAGGTGATGCTTGCTACGGAGATGTGTAGTACAAATTAAGAAGTGCAAGATAAAAAGATGCTGGTCCTTGATTCGTTGTTGATCCTCAACATGCCATCATCAACTTGTAGTTAATTATCATACAAATTGGCTCTTTCATAGAGTTGGAGGCTAGCTCCTTTGATCAGCACGCGCTTAAACACAAAGAACACGTATATGTATTCTCTCCGGAGTTCAACTCTTGATTGGCCAGCAAAAATGGTCTGACCGGGTAGAGGAAAGGCATGTTTGCTAGTACGCCTGGAGGAAATGCCTTTGATTAGGGCATCTCCAACGGCGACCGGTAAATTTTCTCCCACATTCGTCCACGGACAGGGGATCAGTCCGTGGATACGGATATAGGAATCGGCCATCCAACGTTGTCCGCATATATTTCGAACACTTCTTTAAAAAAATCGGATGAAATTCATGCAAACACAGTGGATTCGATACAAACCGGACAAAAACGTTTACATTTTGGACATATTTTTAACTAAAAACTCTACAGCCGGCGCCGGCGACGACGAATATCCTCCGGCGACATGGATACCCTTGAATAGTCTACTGCCGGCTGCAGCGGATCTCCAATGTCGTCCCCATGTCCGGCAGCTGTGAGCCCTAGGTATATGCTTCAACGCAAAGAGCAGCTCGCCTCCCTACCACTCATCGGAGTGGAACAACCAACTGATGCTTCTGCCAGTGGGGAAGGGTTCCTACGTTACACAGGCCAGAGTTGATTTTGGGTTGGGAACGGCGGTGGCCTGCCAGAGGGCAAGACACCGATTGTGTACGCTGGTGTCACCTCGGTATGGCATTCATGGGACCCAAGCGACAGCTTCTCCTCGACGATGGTGGCGAGCGCAGACGTGTTGGACACCACCTCGTCGATGCACTAGTAGAAAATGGAGCTTTAAAACCGGTTTGTAAGGGCCTTTAGTGCCGGTTATGGAACCGGCACTAAAGTGTGGGCACTAAAGCCCCCCCCCTTAGTACCGGTTCGGCACGAACCGGCGCTAAAGTGCCACCACGTGGCGTGAGCTCGCGCCCTAGTATGGGGGACCTTTAGTGCCGGTTGGTGTTACCAACCGGTACTAAAGGTTTTTTTTTTTTGAATTTTTTTTTTGAAAATTTTGGAATTTTTTTTTGATTTTTGATTTTTCTGAATTATTTGATTATTTAGTCTCTAATCACCTCTCTTAACTGCTCAAGTGTGGATCACTCATTCCAAATCATCTAACTTCCCGACCGGTCACCCATCGCTCTCACTAATCCAGTCCGAGCACGCTTAACTTTCAGGTTCTATTCTCCTTCGTTTCCGAGTATGCACTTGTTGTTTTCCTGACAATAGTAAGATGTCAATCCTATTGACCCTCAGGAGTTTAGCTTGAGCATGAAGTCACACATTTCACCGTTTGAGTTTGAAACTATTATTCTAAAAAAACAGTAATTATTTAGTAATGCTAATATTTCTTGAATAAGTTTGACCATAGTATGACCATAGTTTGACCATAGTTTGACCAAAATTCAAAAAATTAAAATAATTATTTAGTAACACTAATATTCTTGAATAATTATGTAGTAACATTAATACTTCTTGAATAAGTAGTTTGACCAAATTTAACCAAATTTTTTAAAAAAACTGAAATTTGGCCATATCTTTTTTTCCTTTTCGAATTTGAGGATTCTAAAAAATTCCAAACAGGCCGTATGCGGTCTCCATTGGATGCGGATTTTCGTGCTGAATTTTTTGATATATTATACGTTTTATTCTGACATTGTATGCAAAAGTTATAGCCGTTTTACATTTTTCCCTACACTTTTTGCAAAACATGTCCAAATTTAAGTTTTCAAATTTTCCTAACTAGTAGATATAGTAATATAACTACCTCTCGAAGGATTTTATTTTTTGAAGTTTTTATCATTTTCTTTTGATTTTTTCAAAACTGAAATGGCGATACACGGGGGGGGGGGGGTGTAGAGTTTGAAAATTGGCCCCTTTAGTACCGGTTCGTGGCACGAACCGGTACTAAAGGCTTGTCCCCTTTAGTACCGGTTCGTGGCACGAACCGGTACTATTTGTTAGACCTTTAGTACCGGTTCGTGGCACAAACCGGTACTAAAGGGGCTCGTGGGGACCCGGCCTGACGCCAGCCTGCCACTACCTCTTTAGTACCGGTTCGTGGCACGAACCGGTACTAAAGGCTCAACACGAACCGGTACTATTGATCGCAGCCACGAACCGACACTATTGATCATATTAGTGCCGGTTTTTTTACAAACCGGCACTAATGTGCTTCACATTTGACCCTTTTTCTACTAGTGATGTCCATGCAGCCCACTTCTTTCTCTGTAGGTAGGACGCGGTGACACACGTTTTGACATCGAATGACGCGCTCACAATCACGGGAGGGGCGGTACGACATGGCACCATCAATGGCAGCCATGATGCCCGTGCCACCATGCTCCCTCTCAGTGCCGACCTGGAACAACTCGCCACTCCTCGGCTCGTGACCGGCGGGCTTGATGGGCCCCCTAGCCATTATTTATGCCAGACAACTCTTTTTCCTTCTCATCAGATGCCATGGAAAAAACTGTTCAAGGAGGAAAATGGTGAGTGGAGGTGTGATGCGGTTCTTGCTCAAAATCTGACATTGTTTCAATAGCGAGGGGACACGAGGAGCCAACCGGCGTTCTGTTTAATGCCAGCCGGCTCACGAACGGACATGTGACTGGAGTAATTATCCTGGCACACGCGCGGGTTTAATGGTGGAAGGCGGGCAGTCTGGAGGAATGACGCAGGATGTGTGTTTAGCCGGCGTGCAGCGGGGCGGTACCCTTGGCGTGCATGGGGCGGTACCCGGAGGCATGAATGCGGGCAAAGGTGTTGTCAGAAGCGGTCGTAGGTGTTGTCCGGACGCGTGCAAAGCCCCCCTCCCCCATGTGTTGTCTCCGGTTTGCGAGAGAAAGTACATCCAGACTGCCCTGTGGACCGATACAAGCCCGCATTGGATGGCACAACACGTCCGGACCATGTGGTCCGGATAGTTGTGGACGGTTTAATTGAGGGTCTGCGTTGGAGATGCCTTAGAGTTTATGAATCCATTGAGTTTTTCTAATCATTAAAAAACACTTATAATAAGTTATAAGAAAAGACACGTATATATGTTAGGTTCAGACTCCAGCTTTGCTCTTACATATGCTTTTTTTCTGATCCGACAGATTCCAATAGAGTGAGCCCAACGTTGTTTTTCTGGAAACTCGATACACGTTCTTTCAAGCAAATCACATCCATTCTTTTTAACTCATTTTTTCTTGTTTTAATAATATAATAAATCATTTGTATTTTTTATCTCGAACAGTTGACGTGTAATTCCTATTGTAATCTAAGGATAATGTTTGGATTTTACTTTCAAATATTTGAAATGGCCATGATGGAATCACATCCATTTATTTTATTATTATTTGAATTTGATCCAAAAGATAAATAATGAGTACACGTCCTGAAAACTTTTCTGAGAACTTTGGTAATCAAAAGACAAAAAAGGTTTTAAGAACTGAAGCAAACCACGAATTTTACTCTATTTTACTAAAGCAAGTGGCTGCTATTTAGGTCTAGTAAATAGCAAATTGACCAACAACCTTTTTTCCAAATTGGAAGGAATGCAGTTCTCAGCTCTCACCATGGTGATTATATAATCTGGATTTTCGAGCTGTAGCTAGTCAACTTATGTTAGTGGCATATGTACCATAGTGTTGGTCACTGGGAATGGACGAAGCCATGAGTGAAGGAACAGGAAATGACAGAAGTATGATTTGTAGAATTTCAAAACTCAAACTATCTAGTTTTATGGAGTGATATGAAATAAGCAAAACCAACTGCTAATAAAAATGTAAAATTAAACGATATATTTAGCAATGTGATTGTGAAGTCATTGTCACAAAATATGACCTCACTAAAAATGAACATTCAACCTTATTTTCAGAAGTTTGCATACAAATTCCATGTAAATTATGGTAGTGCCCATAAACAAATAAACCATAATCGTGCTTGATCTACCATGAAACTTACTACCTTGTCTATACTCTTGAAAGGACAAAAAATGCTGATGCAATGCCACCTCGCTAGATATATACTTTTGTCATGTCCAGAGATTTCCTGCACCATGAACAAAAATGCCACCGCAATAATAGTCGTTCTTTTGCGACAAAAAAATACTGAATTTGGACAGCAATGCCTGCACAACTACTATCTGTACACCATGCATGCACCCATGTATATCAGTAATACATATTATAAGCTTGTGAACATTGGTTTCAAAGTAGTGATACCAATAGTACGTCATCCAGTGATGGCCAGTCGCAGTACCTAGATGCCACCTCGGTGCCTGGTTTCAAAGTCGCAAGTTCATGGCAGGGAAAGCAATCATGCGTCTAGAGTAGAGACTTAAAAAAAGACTCATGCCATGTAGATGGATCAGATAATTATGCCAATCCTGATTTTTCAGTGCAAATCCAGTTCTGAAACTTCCACCTGATCAGTTGCTCCCAAAATGGGCTATACAGTTAACCAAAATGAATTTTGCTCCTAACACCATAGTTTGTTTCCAACGATCACTAGAGCGAGCTTCACCAGAGTGATGTGGGTTTGATTAAGTACCTGAGCTGGTGTTGTACATGCATATATGTTATGTTCACCGCTCCTACCGGATGCCCGCCGCGGAACTCACCATCCGTTCTACACAAGCAGCAAAACCGATTGGATTAGCTATTTTGTTTGTTACTTGTATAGTCTGGTGGAATGACCAGTTCCAGTATTACGCCATGGCGGCATCTTTTATATGCAATATACTGTGAACTGAATTTTCTGTTAGTGAAGTTGACAAAACAGAGTACTACAGGGTAGAGGGGTAGAGCATGTAAGTGGTGATTGTTGTGTGGTTTGTGCGTTAGTTATGTGTGAACCGGGCGTCGAGGTAGCGTTGGCTGGTCATCTGCAGCTCATAGGCGCACGAGCACAGCGGTGGCACGCCCACCACCGCCTCCATTGCCCGCAAGGACGCCACCTAGCCGCCACCGTATCTGGAGAAGAAGCAACAAGCATGTAAGAGTTTCTCCTTGGACGCTCTATGGATCGACCTGATCGATAACTCGTTTTGTGCATGCACCACCACACATGGCTGAACCGAGCATCCTCCTGGCGGCTCCCAGTGAGACTGTCCTCGCAGCGGCCACGGCTCGATGGTTCACCCCCGTGCGCATGGTACGTGCCGCAGCCTGCATTCAAAACAGAGCGCGTAGAGCACTATCAGTGAGATCGAAGGAGAGGAATATCAAAATGGAAACTTAGCTGGTGTGCTAGGAGGGAGATTCTTGGAGCTAGGGAGCACGCCGACGCCATTGCTCAAGGTGCAAGATTGTTTCAATCTTTAATCCTGCTCGTTGTTGATTCTGGTTACAGTAAATTTTAGCTAGCTATGGTGCAAACTAAGTGTTATGCCTAGTCTTAATCTATCTATCTATCCTATCTTCTATTCGGCGAGGTGGCTGCGCCTGTGGCGGATGTGGCCGCTGCCATGGCCGGCGCCAGACCTGGTCGATCTCCCTCTTCTGTATTTGAGAAAAAAGAGATCTCCCTCTTCTCTTCTGATGAGAAGGGGAAGAGATGGTGAGAGATGAAGTCGACGGCTTTGGGGAGAGGATACGGGAGGACGCCGGCAGTGAGGCAGCGTGAGGAAGACTAGGTGGTTGGCGGCGGCGACGCGTGAGGGGAGGGGAAGGGAGGGGTAGCGGTGCATGGAGAGGAGTGGGTGTGCGGCGTGCCCAGTTCACGAGAGAGGAAAGAGGTCGTCAAGGGAGCGATCCGTGGGTGTTTTTTTTCCTTTTGAGCGAGCCTAGTTGGGCTCTCTGCGGCGTCTAGGCCCAATGCCCATAGAACAGACAGGGCCAGTTTGCAAATTTTAAAACATAAGTTTTTTAGCGCCCATGAAAAACAGAACACATATCTTTCCAAACATAATGAACTATAGGTACCACCAAAAAAACCATAATGAACTATAGGTTGTTACAAGAACTCATGCCATCCAACAGCCTACCTCTGACCCTGCCAACATTGTTGCAGCTGCACTCGCAAGCGTTACCATAGGTGATCATTTGCATGATCTTGCGTTAAACAAAATAAGATCTAAAAATGAATAGAAGCTACACATACCTTGGCATGCACACACATTGCAAGCCATACTAAGGTGATAAGTGTTAATAACTTGTACAACATATACAACAGTTAAGATAAGTAAAAGCAATTTGATGAGTCATGGTCTATCAAAGCAAGCTTTATTACTACTCTAATCTATCTTAACAGGTCACACATGATTACAATCCTTTTTGTGTGCAAGTCAAGCTTATCTAGTTTACACGTAACAACTTGTAGAACATTACACAATTGATGTTTGCTAATAACTCCTAAAAAACTACAACACTTGACATGTAAAAAGAATTTGATGAGTCATGACCTACTAAATCAAGTTACATTACTAGTCTCATCTATCTTAACAGGTCACACAAGATTACAAACTAAGTTCTGCGCAAGCAATGCTTATCTAGTTTACACATAACAACTTGCAAAACATTACAAACTTAGTTTCAAAAAATTAGGCAATCTAGATTAATGTTTGAGTTGTAAAGTGAATAAGATGAGTCATGTGTGTTATCACAACTTTTTGGTGGTGGAATGATAGTGCCACCAAACACAACATACCAAATTATGATTTTAGGAACCATCCAAGCACTTTCCAGACAAGAGAATGCCAATTGTGAAGGAGATGATGCCATGGCAGCTATAAATAGGCATGTAGCATGATAATCATCCTTCCTCAACCATCATTCTCATAAGTAGAGTGCATCGTTCAAGCCAAGCAAGCAGTGGTCAATACAAATCCACCATGCCCTCCTTGCTATCGTGGCGACCACCGCCACAACTGCAGTTAGAGTTCCAGTGCCACAATTGCAGCCACAAAATCCATCTCAGCAACAACCACAAGAGCAAGTTCTATTGGTGCAACAACAACCATTTCTAGGGCAGCAACAACAACAATTTCCAGGGCAGCAATAACCATTTCGACCACAACAGCCATATCCGCAGCCGCAACTATTTCCTCCAAAACTACCATATCCGCAGCCGCAACCATTTACACCACATCAATCATATCCACAACCACAACCACAGTATCCGCAACCACAACAAGCAATTTCGCAGCAACAAGGACAACAACAACAACAACAACAAATCCTTCAACAAATTCTGCAACAACAACTGATTCCATGCAGGGATGTCGTCTTGCAACAACCCAACATAGCACATGCAAGCTCACAAGTATCTCAACAAAGTTACCATCTATTGCAACAATTATGTTGTCAGCAACTGTGGCAGACCCCCGAGCTGTCACAGTGCCAAGTCATCCACAATGTCGTTCATGCTATTATTCTGCATCATCAATAACAACAAAAACAACAACAACAACCGTCGAGCCAGGTCTTCTACCAGCAGCCTCAGCAACAATATCCATCAGGCCACGGCTCCTTCCAGCCATCTCAGCAAAACCCACAGACCCAGGGCTTTGTCCAACCTCAGCAACTGCTGCAGTTTGAGGAAATAAGGAACGTAGCGCTGCAGACACTACCAGCAATGTGCAATGTCTACATCCCTCCATATTGCTCGACCACCATTGCGCCATTTGGCATCATGAGTACTAACTGAGAAGAGAAGAACTCTATTACTAGATATATGAAACACCGTTTTCTTAAACATGGTTTGGTCGTTGTAGCGGTGAAAAATAAAGTGACATGCACTATCATGTAAGAACCCGAACTAGACTATTTCAAACTTGGAAATAAAAGACAAACACAGGTCTTGTCTGCATATGATTGTTTGTTTGAGTTCCATTCATTTGCCCGTTCACAACTTCACCCCTAATTATATATATTAAGCATTAAGTAGATGTTTATGTGCATTAATCTAAAGATAACAAAATGAATCTGAAACTTGAATTTAATTGAAGTATTTTCTTGGACTTTCAAATTGAGCATTGACAGTGAGGACTATCCACATCCTTGGCTTCCCCTTGATCAATTATTTCCAAAGAAGCATTCAATTCATCAGTCAATTACATTGATTTTTGTGGCTTGTACTTCTCCTCGACATGAGTATCTTCATTACGGCTACTCCAATTCTCCCACATAACTGAAGCATTAATAGCGCTCTTGCTTGCATCAAGGAAATATGGATTGAAGATATATCTTGACCATGTTTTTGGGTGCAACCTTGGGAGTTTTATGTCAAAATATTCTCAAGTAGAATCCAAGAATAAACTTGCATGCTCACATGTGATAAGTGTTGGAAATGTGCCCTAGAGGCAATAACAAAAGGATTATTATTATATTTACTTGTTCATGATAATTGTCTTTTATTCATGCTATAATTATATTATCCGGAAATCATAATACATGTGTGAATACATAGACCGCAATACATCCCTAGTAAGCCTCTAGTTGACTAGCTCGTTGGTCAATAGATAGTAATGGTTTCCTGACTATGGACATTAGATGTCGTTGACAATGGGATCACATCATTAGGAGACTGATGTGATGGACAAGACCCAATTCTAAGCATAGCACAAGATCGTGTAGTTCGTTTTTGCTAGAGCTTTTCCAATGTCAAGTATCTCTTCCTTAGACCATGAGATCGTGTAACTCCCGGATACCGTAGGAGTGCTTTGGCTGTACCAAACGTCACAACGTAATTGGGTGACTATAAAGGTGCACTACAGGTACCTCCGAAAGTGTCTGTTGGGTTGACACGGATCGAGACTGGGATTTGTCACTCCGTATGACGGAGAGGTATCACTGGGCCCACTCGGTAGTGCATCATCATAATGAGCTCAAAGTGACCAAGTGTCTGGTCACGGGATCATGCATTACGGTACGAGTAAAGTGACTTGCCGGTAACGAGACTAAATGAGGTATTGGGATACCGACGACCGAGTCTCGGGCAAGTAACATACCGACTGACAAAGGGAATAGTGTACATGGTTGCTTGAATCCTCGACATCGTGGTTCATCCGATGAAATCATCGAGGAACATGTGGGAGACAACATGGGTATCCAGATCCCGCTGTTGGTTATTGACCGGAGAGCCGTCTCGGTCATGTCTGCATGTCTCCCGAACCCGTAGGGTCTACACACTTAAGGTTCGGTGACGCTAGGGTTGTATGAATATGAGTATGCAGCAAACTGCAAGTTGTTAGGAGTCCCGGATGAGATCCCGGACGTCATGAGGAGTTCCGGAATGGTCCGGAGGTAAAGATTTATATATGGGAAGTCTTATTTTGGTCGCCAGAAAAGTCTCGGGCATTATCGGTATTGTACCGGGAGTGTCGAAAGGGGCCCGGGGGTCCACCGGGGGGTCCACCTGCCCCGGGGGGACACATGGGCTGTAGGGGGTGCGCCTTGGCCTATATGGGCCAAGGGCACCAGCCTCAAGAGGCCCATGCGCCAAGGAGACTTGGAGAGGGGAGAGTCCTAAAAGGGGAAGGCACCTCCGAGGTGCCTTGGGGAGGATGGACTCCTCCCCCCTCTTGGCCGCACCCCTTCCTTGGAGGAAGGGGCAAGGTTGCGCCCTCCCCCCTCTCTTGCACCTATATAAAGGGAGGGGAGGGAGGGGTGGCCGCACCCATAAGCCCTGGCGCCTCCCTCCTCCCTGAAACACCTCCTCCTCCTCCCGTAGTTGCTTAGCGAAGCCCTGCCGGAGTTCTGCTGCATCCACCACCACGCCGTCATGCTGCTGGATCATCATCAATCTCTCCTTTCCCCTTGCTGGATCAAGAAGGAGGAGACGTCATCCGCACCATACGTGTGTTGAATGCGGAGGTGCTGTCCGTTCGGCACTAGGTCATCGGTGATCTGAATCACGGCGAGTACGACTCCATCAACCCCGTTCCATTGAACGCTTCCGCACGCGATCTACAAGTGGTATGTAGATGCAATCACTCTCCCATGACTCGTTTCTAGATGAAATCATAGATGGATCTTGGTGAAACCGTAGGAAAAATTTTAATTTTCTGCAACGTTCCCCAACAGTGGCATCATGAGCTAGGTCTATGCGTAGTTCTCTATTGCACGAGTAGAACACAATTTTGTTGTGGGCGTAGATCTTGTCAACTTGCTTGCCGCTACTAGTCTTTTCTTGCTTCAGCGGTATTGTAGGATGAAGCGGCCCGGACCGACCTTACACGTACGCTTACGTGAGACAGGTTCCACCGACTAACATGCACTAGTTGCATAAGGTGGCTAGCGGGTGTCTGTCTCTCCTACTTTAGTTGGAGCGGATTAGATGAAAAGGGTCCTTATGAAGGGTAAATAGAAGTTGACAAAATCACGTTGTGGTTATTCGTAGGTAAGAAAACGTTCTTGCTAGAACCCAATTGCAGCCACGTAAAAGATGCAACAACAATTAGAGGACATCTAACTTGTTTTTGCAGCAATTGTCATGTGATGTGATATGGCCAGAAGTTGTGATGAATGATGAATGATATATTATGATGTATGAGATCATGTTCATGTAATAGGAATCACGACTTGCATGTCGATGAGTATGACAACCGGCAGGAGCCATAGAAGTTGTCTTTATTTTTCTATGACCTGCGTGTCATTGAAGAACGCCATGTAAATTACTTTACTTTATTGCTAAACGCGTTAGCCATAGAAGTAGAAGTAGTCGTTGGCGTGACAACTTCATGAAGACACGATGATGGAGATCATGGTGTCATGCCGGTGACGAAGATGATCATGGAGCCCCGAAGATGGAGATCGAAGGAGCTATATGATATTGGCCATATCATGTCACTACTTTATATAATTGCATGTGATGTTTATTATGTTTATGCATCTTGTTTACTTAGAACGACGGTAGTAAATAATATGATCCCTTATAACAATTTCAAGAAAGTGTTCCCCCTAACTGTGCACCGTTGCTAAAGTTCGTCATTTCGAAGCACCACGTGATGATCGTGTGTGATAGATCCTTACGTTCACATACAACGGGTGTAAGACAGATTTACACATGCAGAACACTTAGGGTTAACTTGACGAGCCTAGCATGTACAGACATGGCCTCGGAACACAAGAGACCGAAAGGTCGAACATGAGTCATATGGAAGATACGATCAACATGGAGATGTTCACCGATGATGACTAGTCCGTCTCACGTGATGATCGGACACGGCCTAGTCGACTCGGATCGTGTAACACTTAGATGACTAGAGGGATGTCTAATCTGAGTGGGAGTTTATTAAATAATTTGATTAGATGAACTTAATTATCATAAACTTAGTCTAAAGTCTTTGCAAAAATATGTCTTGTAGATCAAATGGCCAACGCTCATGTCAACATGAACTTCAACGCGTTCCTAGAGAAAACCAAGCTGAAAGATGATGGCAGCAACTATTCGGACTGGGTCCGGAACCTGAGGATCATCCTCATAGCAGCCAAGAAAGATTATGTCCTAGATGCACCGCTAGGTGAAGCACCCATCCCAGAGAACCAAGATGTTATGAACACTTGGCACTCACGTGCTGATGATTACTCCCTCGTTCAGTGCGGCATGCTTTACAGCTTAGAACCGGGGCTCCAAAAGCGTTTTGAGAAGCACGGAGCATATGAGATGTTCGAGGAGCTGAAAATGGTTTTCCAAGCTCATGCCCGGGTCGAGAGATATGAAGTCTCCGACAAGTTCTATAGTTGTAAGATGGAGGAAAACAGTTATGTCAGTGAGCACATACTCAAAATGTCTGGGTTGCACAACCGCCTGTCCCAGTTGGAGATCAACCTCCCGGAAGAGGTGGTCATTGACAGAATCCTTCAGTCGCTCCCACCGAGCTACAAGAGCTTTGTGTTGAACTACAATATGCAGGGGATGGTGAAGACCATTCCTGACGTATTCTCAATGCTGAAGTCAGCAGAGGTTGAAATCAAGAAAGAACATCAAGTGTTGATGGTCAATAAGACCACTAAGTTCAGGAAAGGGTAAGAAGAACTTCAAGAAGGACGGCAAAGATGTTGCCGCGCCCGGTAAGCTAGTTGCCGGGAAGAAGTCAAAGAATGGACCCAAGCCTGAGACTGAGTGCTTTTATTGCAAGGGGAAGGGTCACTGGAAGCGGAACTGCCCCAAATACTTAGCGGACAAGAAGGCCGGCAACACTAAAGGTATATGTGATATACATGTATTGATGTGTACCTTACCAGTACTCGTAGTAACTCTTGGGTATTTGATACCGGTGTCGTTGCTCATATTTGTAACTCACAGCAGGAGCTGCGGAATAAGCGGAGACTGGCGAAGGACGAGGTGACGATGCGCGTCGGGAATGGTTCCAAGGTCGATGTGATCGTCATCGGCACGCTACCTCTACATTTACCTACGGGATTAGTTTTAAACCTCAATAATTGTTATTTAGTGCCAAGTTTGAGCATGAATATTGTATCTGGATCTCATTTAATGCGAGATGGCTACTCATTTAAATCTGAGAATAATGGTTGTTCTATTTATATGAGAGATGTGTTTTATGGTCATGCCCCGATGGTCAATGGTTTATTGTTAATGAATCTCGAACGTAATGTTACACATATTCATAGTGTGAATACCAAAAGATGTAAAGTTGATAACGATAGTCCCACATACTTGTGGCACTGCCGCCTTGGTCACATTGGTGTCAAGCGCATGAAGAAGCTCCATACTGATGGACTTTTAGAGTCTCTCGATTATGAATCATTTGACACATGCGAACCATGCCTCTTGGGCAAAATGACCAAGACTCCGTTCTCCGGAACAATGGAGCGAGCAACCAACTTATTGGAAATCATACATACTGATGTGTGTGGTCCAATGAGCATTGAGGCTCGTGGAGGATATCGTTATGTTCTCACTCTCATTGATGACTTGAGTAGATATGGGTATGTCTACTTGATGAAACACAAGTCTGAGACCTTTGAAAAGTTCGAGGAATTTCAGAATGAAGTAGAGAATCAACGTGACCGAAAGATAAAATTCTTACGATCGGATCATGGAGGAGAATATTTAAGTCACGAATTTGGTGCACACTTAAGAAAATGTGGAATCGTTTCACAACTCACGCCGCCTGGAACACCTCAGCGTAACGGTGTGTCCGAACGTCGTAATCACACTCTATTGGATATGGTGCGATCCATGATGTCTCTTACCGATTTACGGCTATCATTTTGGGGATACGCTCTAGAGACAGCTACATTCACTTTAAATAGGGCACCGTCTAAATCCGTTGAGACGACACCGTATGAATTATAGTTTGGGAAGAAACCTAAGCTGTCGTTTCTAAAAGTTTGGGGATGCAATGCTTATGTCAAGAAATTACAACCTGAAAAGCTCGAACCCAAGTCGGAAAAATGTGTCTTCATAGGATACCCTAAGGAAACCATTGGGTATACCTTCTACTTAAGATCTGAGGGCAAGATCTTTGTTGCCAAGAACGGATCCTTTCTGGAAAAGGAGTTTCTCTCGAAAGGAGTAAGTGGGAGGAGAGTAGAACTTGATGAAGTACTACCTCTTGAACCGGAAAGCAGTGTAGCTCAGGAAAATGTTCCTGTGGTGCCTGCACCAACTGGAAAGGAAATTAATGATGATGATCAAGGTACTTCGGATCAAGTTTCTACTGAACTTCGTAGGTCCACAAGGACACGTTCCACACCAGAGTGGTATGGCAACCCTGTCCTTGAAATCATGTTGTTAAACAACGGTGAACCTTCGAACTATGAAGAAGCGATGGCGGGCCCAGATTCCAACAAATGGCTTGAAGCCATGCAATCCGAGATAGAATCCATGTATGAAAACAAAGTATGGACTTTGACTGACTTGCCCGATGATCGGCGAGCGATAGAAAACAAATGGATCTTTAAGAAGAAGACAGACGCGGATGGTAATGTCACCATCTATAAAGCTCAACTTGTCGCTAAGGGTTATCGGCAAGTTCAAGGAATTGACTACGATGAGACTTTCTCTCCCGTGGCGAAGCTTAAGTCCGTCCGAATCATGTTAGCAATTGCCGCATACTATGATTATGAGATATGGCAGATGGACGTCAAAACGGCATTCCTTAACGGTTATCTTAAGGAAGAGTTGTATATGATGCAGCCAAAAGGTTTTGTCGATCCTAAGAATGCTAACAAAGTATGCAAGCTCCAGTGATCCATTTATGGGCTGGTGCAAGCATCTCGGAGTTGGAACATTCGCTTTGATGAGATGATCAAAGCGTTTGGGTTTATGCAGACTTATGGAGAAGCCTGCGTTTACAAGAAAGTGAGTGGGAGCTCTATAGCATTTCTCATATTATATGTAGATGACATACTTTTGATGGGGAATGATATAGAAATCTTGGACAGCATTAAGGCCTACTTGAATAAGTGTTTTTCAATGAAGGACCTTGGAGAAGCTGCTTACATATTAGGCATCAAGATCTATAGGGATAGATCGAGACGCCTCATAGGTCTTTCACAAAGCACATACCTTGATAAGATTTTGAAGAAGTTCAAAATGGATCAGTCCAAGAAAGGGTTCTTGCCTGTATTGCAAGGTCTGAGATTGAGCTCGGCTCAATGCCCGACCATGGCAAAGATAAAGAAGAGATGAGCGTCATCCCCTATGCCTCAGCCATAGGATCTATTATGTATGCCATGCTGTGTACCAGACCTGATGTAAACCTTGCCGTAAGTTTGGTAGGAAGGTACCAAAGTAATCCCGGCAAGGAACACTGGACAGCGGTCAAGAATATCCTGAAGTACCTGAAAAGGACAAAGGACATGTTTCTCGTTTATGGAGGTGATGAAGAGCTCGTCGTAAAGGGTTACGTCGACGCTAGCTTCGACACAGATCTGGATGACTCTAAGTCACAAACCGGATACGTATTTATGTTGAATGGTGGAGCAGTAAGCTGGTGCAGCTGCAAGCAGAGCGTCGTGGCGGGATCTACATGTGAATCGGAGTACATGGCAGCCTCGGAGGCAGCATGAAGCAATATGGATGAAGGAGTTCATCACCGACCTAGGAGTCATACCCAATGCGTCGGGGCCGATCAAACTCTTCTGTGACAACACTGGAGCTATTGCCCTTGCCAAGGAGCCCAGGTTTCACAAGAAGACCAGGCACATCAAGCGTCGTTTCAACTCCATCTGTGAAAATGTTCAAAATGGAGACATAGATATTTGCAAAGTACATACGGATCTGAATGTCGCAGATGTCACGACCGGTTTTCCAATAAAATATTTATTGAGAAACCAATCTTTTGAGTCCAGTATGAGAGAAATCCTCCTCACTGGTAGACAAATTCTTGATGCAATAAGCCAGTAGCATAGGATATATTACAGGGTTGAGCTAGGGCTGCTCAACAAATTATTACAAGCGCGCCAATAATTATACATAATGGCGGATATAACACAATGGTGTGGTGGCATACTACTGACTCGAGGATAAAGTGATGGTGGAATAACACAGTGGGGAGTGTGATAACACGACTCTCAAACTGGCATCTCATCGAGTTTCGAGGTGAGGCTCGATAAATTTATTCGGGTTGCGGAAGCGGATATAATACAGTGACCAAATCTAGGGTCGCACGAGACTGACTGGGATTACTCTAGGCGTCGGACTCGCTATCGAACTCTTCATCCATGAGATCGCCTTCGTCAGCATCTGGCCAAATCAACAAGCCAGTGAGTACTTTGAAAGTACTCGCAAGACAGTTCGGATGTAAGATATAACAAATGCATGCATGAATGCGTCATGATTAATTCGCCAATGTACATTCAGAAATTAGCATAATGAGGTAAGTAAAAGGGAAACGGCGGTAGTCCGCCTTAAATCCCATGAAACATAAATGAAGACCGATCGGGTGTCTGAAGCGACGCCTCGAAAGGTGAACAAATAAATATAAGGAAATGATGCCACAGTCGGGCGTCTTAGAGACACCACATAAAGGGCTTTAAAAGAAATGCCACAGTCGGACGTCGGGGCGACATCACAGAAAGGGCTTTAAAAGAAACACCACAGTCGGGCGTATTAGCGACACCACATAAAGGGCTTTAAAAGAAATGCCACAGTCGGACGTCGGGGCGACATCACAGAAAGGGCTTTAAAAGAAATACCACAGTCGGGCGTCTTAGCGACACCACATAAAGGGCTTTAAAAGAAATGCCACAGTCGGACGTCGGGGCGACATCACAGAAAGGGCTTTTAAAAGAAATACCACAGTCGGGCGTCTTAGCGACACCACATAAAGGGCTTGAAAAGAAAGTAAAATACAATTATGCCACAGTCGGACGTCTGAGCGACATCGCAGAAAGGGCTTTTATTCACAAGTAAATAATACTCATAATATACATTCAATTTATGAGAATAAATGGGTTAGTCCATTCACTGAAATAATCATTTAACCGGACTTAGCACTCAGGCGATTCACCGGAGTCTCTGTCATCAAAACTGAAATTTTGATCAGGATAAGATAATATCGATCTTGGACATGGATAGATGATTTGGAGGAAATATATGACTCTGCAGAGTTTGTACAAATTTTTTCCCACAGCCAACCGATTTCCGTAGTCCCGAAGGACTAGTTCCGTTTACGGTTTTTCGGGAGAAAACACAGCTATCCAGTACACACCCATCCTACCTCTCGATGCCAGGACTCACCCTAGACATCGTCCAAGAAAAACTTTTGAGACGGGGAGATCACAATCTCGAATAGCATGGGATCAAATTTATATACGCGCGCTCTAAGGGGTGCCCCCCTCTCGGTCCCAACCGGAAACACCCATGCCCCCTAACCGGATGACTGGCTTTAATCCAGGGCCATGGAACCATCATCACGGCCTCTCCTTTGTGGTGTGTACCAGGAAGCGGTTTACAACTTACTAAGCCATATTCCTTACGAAAAATCTGTGGTAGTACAAGGAAGGAAGAATGGAAGGAACTGGAATGATACGAGTTGACATTGAAGTCACATAGTCTGGCATAAGCCTGGCATGCTACAACACTGCCATCTTACCCATCCTCATGCCAACACATGGCCATGCATACTCACATCCATCCACTTATGGATCATCGAACTCACTTACCTCAACATTGCATAAAATAACGTTCTTCGGTATGCTCATCAACATGCCATGAAACTAACTAAATGCAAAACATGCCAAGACACTCATCATATCAAAAGTTCAAACATGCTTGCCTGGTTCAGAGTAGTCGGAGCCTAGCTCGGTGAAGTTCGCGGCTCCGTCACCTCCTTCGGTATCTACGGTATAAAGAAAATATATGCGCTATCGTAAATACCAAGGGGTGCACAAAAAGTATTCCAAATATTTTTCAAATAAATCTGGTAAAAAACTAGACAAAATTTTAAAGAGAACAGAAAAAGAATCAATCAAAAATACCTTTCTGTTTAAAAGTTATAAAGGTTTTTTTCCAGGGACTCATCTGTAATGAAACAGAAAGTTCCCAGGGGCTAGCTTATGAAAACAGAAAACGCTTCGGCAGAAACTACGCCAGCCCAAAAGGGAAAGCGCATTTGGCAGAAGGCGTTTTCAGAAAACGCTTCGTTTAGAAAGGACAGAGAGGCTGACAGCGGGTCCCGCCTGTCAGGTTTGAATATATGAACGGGCGGCAGATTTCGCCGGTGCCCGAGAGACGCGGTGGTCGCCGACGGCGATCCACGGCGAGGCAGGGGGATTGGAGGGTACCTCCGTGTTCAGGGCACCTTCCCGCGTCGGTTGGTGGTGGTGGTGGTGGTCGCCGGCGAGTACCACGTCGACGGCGAGCTTTGCTCCGGCGGACGGCGGCTCGGGTGGTCAAGGGACTCATCGGAGAGAGCTGCGAAGGACAAATTGATGCTGGCGTTAGCTTACTGGGTGCTAGAGGGAGTAACTGACGGGGTTTGGGCGCCGGAGACGGCCTCACCGGAGCGAATCGTGGTGGAGGCCGAGGCGGATCGGGGCGGCCGGAGTTGGGGGAGGAGACCTCCTCGAGGTCCTCCGGGTGGCTTGGCAGAGCTTTGGTGAGGTGTAGAGGTGGTGCGTGCTCGAGGGTGAGCTCGGGGGCCCTTTTTATAGGCGGCCCGAGGCGGTGGCCGTGAACGGGGGTCTCCGGTGAAGATTACGGCGGCGCAGGGCTTGGTCGGGGGTAATTAGGGAGTTGTGCGTCGTCGTTGAGGTCCACCGGTTCCATTTAGGTGCTAATCGGGCTGGGATTTGGTGCTATGGGCGAGTTCGATAGAACGGGGCGGCGCGGGCCCGTCGGCGGCAGTGAGCACGTTCCGTGCTTGCCGGGCCACGGCGACGGTGCCACGGGCATGCGCTGGCATGCATGAGGCCACGCGGAGAGCAGAGGGGCGTTGGGCGGCGCCGAACGGCATTGAACCGCCGTTCCGTCCCCTGTCGGCTGCCACGGGGGTTCGGCCGCCGCAAGACACGCCGGCGCGGGCGGCCAGGGGCGCCACCGACGCTGGGAAGACGCCAAGCGCGCGTGCGGGGATGCTGGCCAGGGAGAAGAAGCCGCGTGCAACGCGCCAAGCGCACTGTCAACGCGTGAGTGAAGCTGACGGACGAAAAACGACACTGAAGTCTGAATTTTCTGAAAATGAACAGCAACAGCGCAAGCAAGGTGTTCGACAGAATGAATTTGGCCTCTGGGGATTTTTCCTTGAGCTGAAACTTGGTGGAGTGGCTACTCATTGCTCCAGTAGGCTGCATGATTTTTGGTGGAATTTTTGGAGGAGTGTAGATATGAATTTCACCAAATTTGGCAAATCTGGTCCAAACTTGCAGAGACTGAATTTTGAAAAATTTGAAAAGAGAAGGAGTGGATCAAGATGGTTCTGGGTTGTGGGTATAAAGGACTTTCCAGGAGGGTTGGTTTGAGGTCAAAACTCAACTGAAAAAGGGTACTTGCTTTGAAAAACTCTCAGGCTCCAAATAATTTTCAGAAATGATTTGAGGGGAAAAATAATTATAATAAAATCCAAAACTTGCTTGGATTAGTTGGGACAGAGAACTTAGGTTGATTACAAGGAGGAGGGGAGGTTTTGGAGGGGTTTTATCACATGGGCAAAATACAAAGTCATGGGTGGTTTTCAAGATATGAAAATCCCAAATTTTCATAGAGTTTCTTTTTAAAAGAAAAAGATTAAACTCCCAAAATAATTTGAGAGGGAACCAACAGAGAAGAAGTTTCAAAAGATCAAACACCATAGCTTGAAGAAAAATAAAAACCTTGCCAAAGAAAAGGAAGTTTTTAAGAGGAAGGTTTTCTGGAAAAATTTTAAATGCCCTCTTTTAAAATCCAACAAAGTTTTTGATGAAAACCAAATTAGAATTTTGGAGTGTCACAGCAGATCCGTTGACTAAACCTCTTTCGCGAGCAAAACATGATCAACACCAGAACTCTATGGGTGTTCGATTCATCACAATGTAACTTGATTATTGACTCTAGTGCAAGTGGGAGACTGTTGGAAATATGCCCTAGAGGCAATAATAAAAGGATTATTATTATATTTCCTTGTTCATGATAATTGTCTTTTATTCATGCTATAATTGTATTATCCGGAAATCATAATACACGTGTGAATACATAGACCACAATACATCCCTAGTAAGCCTCTAGTTGACTAGCTCGTTGGTCAATAGATAGTCATGGTTTCCTGACTATGCACATTAGATGTCGTTGACAATGGGATCACATCATTAGGAGAATGATGTGATGGACAAGACCCAATTCTAAGCATAGCACAAGATCGTGTAGTTCGTTTTTGCTAGAGCTTTTCCAATGTCAAGTATCTCTTCCTTAGACCATGAGATTGTGTAACTCCCGGATACCGTAGGAGTGCTATGGGTGTACCAAACGTCACAACGTAACTGGGTGACTATAAAGGTGCACTACAGGTATCTCCGAAAGTGTCTGTTGGGTTGACACGGATCGAGACTGGGATTTGTCACTCCGTATGACGGAGAGGTATCACTGGGCCCACTCGGTAGTGCATCATCATAATGAGCTCAAAGTGACCAAGTGTCTGGTCACGGGATCATGCATTACGGTACGAGTAAAGTGACTTGCCGGTAACGAGACTGAATGAGGTATTGGGATACCGACGATCGAGTCTCGGGCAAGTAACATACCGACTGACAAAGGGAATAGTGTACGGGGGTGCTTGAATCCTCGACATCGTGGTTCATCCGATGAAATCATCGAGGAACATGTGGGAGCCAACATGGGTATCCAGATCCCGCTGTTGGTTCCGTCTCGGTCATGTCTGCATGTCTCCCGAACCCGTAGGGTCTACACACTTAAGGTTCGGTGACGCTAGGGTTGTATGAATAGGAGTATGCAGCAAACTGAAAGTTGTTCGGAGTCCTGGATAAGATCCCGGACGTCATGAGGAGTTCCGGAATGGTCCGGAGGTAAAGATTTATATATGGGAAGTCTTATTTTGGTCGCCGGAAAAGTTTCGGGCATTATCGGTATTGTACCGGGAGTGCCGAAAGGGGTCCGGGGATCCACCGGGGGGGTCCACCTGCCCCGGGGGGGCACATGGGCTGTAGGGGGTGCGCCTTGGCCTATATGGGCCAAGGGCACCAGCCCCAAGAGGCCCATGCGCCAAGGAGACTTGGAGAGGGGAGAGTCCTAAAAGGGGAAGGCACCTCCGAGGTGCCTTGGGGAGGATGGACTCCTCCCCCCCTCTTGGCCGCACCCCTTCCTTGGAGGAAGGGGCAAGGCTGCGCCCTCCCCCCTGTCTTGCACCTATATAAAGGGAGGGGAGGGAGGGGTGGCCGCACCCATAAGTCCTGGCGCCTCCCTCCTCCCTGAAACACCTCCTCCTCCTCCCGTAGTTGCTTAGCGAAGCCCTGCCGGAGTTCTGCTGCATCCACCACCACGCCGTCGTGCTGCTGGATCATCATCAACCTCTCCTTTCCCCTTGCTGGATCAAGAAGGAGGATACGTCATCCGCACCGTACGTGTGTTGAACGCGGAGGTGATGTCCGTTCGGCACTAGGTCATCGGTGATCTGAATCACGGCGAGTACGACTCCATCAACCCCGTTCCATTGAGCGCTTCCGCACGCGATCTACAAGTGGTGTGTAGATGCAATCACTCTCCCATGACTCGTTGCTAGATAAACTCATAGATGGATCTTGGTGAAACTGTAGGAAAAATTTTAATTTTCTGCAACGTTCCCCAACAATAAAGGCATTAGAAGTAACTTTTCCTCAGCAAGGCCACACATAGGGCACACACATAACCCCATCACATGCCTTTTTAGTTATGCATATGAAGGTAGGATGTTTTTAATTACTCTGCACCAAAATACTCTTAACTTGGATTGTACCTTAAGCTTTCATTGCCTTTTCAATTTTTCTTCCACATTAGATGAACTAGACAGTCCAGCTAGCACATGATACCTTGTGTTCATCACGGCTTTATACAACAATTGAACAGAAGAAATGTCATTTCTTTGCGATACCCATGACCAAATGTTCTCTGCTACTTTCTCCATCCGAAAATACTGCCATCCATGTCGACAACAATGAGACATATAGGACCGCTATGCCTCTATTGAAGGAGGTGGTGGAGCGATCCGGAGATTATGCTGCCATCCATGTTGAGTAAAAACCTCACTGGCCACTTGCTCCAACCGCATACACACCACCATAAATAACGGTTGGTACTCAGTTCGGTGTAGCATACACCATGTAGTAAGCGAGTGCTTTCTCCTAGTTACTGAATTATGTACACCAAATAAACCCATTTACACGTAGTTAATGACCAAAAAAAGGTGATGCTTGCTATGCAGATGTGTAGTACAAATTAAGAAGTGCATGATAAAAAGATGCTAGTCCTTGATTCGTTGTTGATCCTCAGCATGCCATCATCAACTTGTAGTTAATTATCATACAAATTTGCTCTTTCATAGAGTTGGAGGCTAGCTCCTTTGATCAGCACGCGCTTAAACACAAAGAACACGTATATGCATTCTCTTCGGAGTTCAATTCTTGATTGGCCAGCAAAAATGGTCCGACCGGGTAGAGGAAAGGCATGCTTGCTAGTACGCCTGGAGGAAATGCCTTTGATTAGGGCATCTCCAACGGCGACCAGTAAATTTCTCCCACATTCGTCCACGGACAGGGGATCATTCCGTGGATACAGATATAGGAATCGACCATCCAACGCTGTCCGCATATATTTCGAACACTTATTTTAAAAAATCGGATGAAATTCATGCAAACACAGTGGATTCCATACAAACCGGAGAAAAACGTTTACATGTTGGACATATTTTTTAACTAAAAACTCTACAGCCGGCGCCGGCGACGATGAATATCCACTCCGGCGACATGGATACCCTTGACTAGTCTACTGCCGGCCGCAGCGGATCTCCAATGTCGTCCCCATGTCTGGCAGCTGTGAGCCCTAGAGGTATATACTTGAATGCAAAGAGCAGCTCGCCTCCCTACCACTCATCGGAGTGGAACAACCAACTGATGCTTCTGCTAGTGGGGAAGGGTTCCTACGCTACACATGTTAGAGTTGGTTTTGGGTTGGGAACAGCGATGGCCTGCCAGACGGCAAGACACTGGCTGTGTACGCTGGTGTCACCTCGATATGGCATTCATGGGACCCAAGCGACAGCTTCTCCTCGACGATGGTGGCGAGCGCAGACGTGTTGGACACCACCTCGTCGATGTCCATGCAGCCCGCTTCTTTCTCTGTAGTCAGGACGCAGTGACACGCGCTTTGACATCGGATGACGCGCTCACGGGCACGTGAGGGGAGGTACGACATGGCACCATCAATGGCAGCCATGATGCCCGTGCTACCGTGGTCCCTCTCAGTGCCGATCTGGAGCAACTCGCCACTCCTCGGCTCGTGACCGGCGGGCTTGACGGGCCCCCTAGCCATTATTTATGCCAGACAACTCTTTTTCCTGCTCATCAGGTGCCATGGAGAAAATTGTTCATGGAGGAAAATGGTGAGTGGAGGTGTGATGCGGTTTTTGCTCGACATCTGACATTGTTTAAATAGCAAGGGGACACGAGGAGCCAACCGGCATTCTATTTAATGCCAGCCGGCTCACGAACGGACATGTGGCTGGAGTAATTATCCTGGCACACGCGCGGGTTTAATGGTGGAAGACGGGCAGTCTGGAGGAATGAGGCAGGATGTGTGTTTAGCCGGCGTGCAGCGGGGCGGTACCCTTGGCGTGCGTGGGGCGGTACCCGGAGGCATGAATGCGGGCAGCTGGCGCAGAGCGGGAACACGTGCGCACGAGAGAGGAGGGGGTTTGGGTGGGCACGGGTGGTCAGAAGCGGTCGTGGGTGTTGTCCGGACGCGTGCAAAGCCCCCCTCCCCCATGTGTTGTCTCCGGTTTGCGGGAGAAAGTACATCCGGACTGCCTCGTGGACCGATACAAGCCCGCATTGGATGGCACAACACGTCTGGACCATGTGGTCTGTATGGTTGTGGACGGTTTAATTGAGGGTCTGCGTTGGAGATGCCTTAGAGTTTATGAATCCATTGTGTTTTTCTAATCATAAAAAAACACTTATAATAAGTTATAAGGAAAGACACGTATATATGTTAGGTTCAGACTCCAGCTTTCCTCTTACATATGCTTTTTTTTCTGATCCAACATATTCCAATAGAGTGAGCCCAGCGTTGTTTTTCTGGAAACTCGAGGGATAAGGAGACATGCATACATGTTCTTTCAAGCAAATCACATCCATTCTTTTTAACTCATTTTTTGTTTTAATAATATAATAAATCATTTGTATTTTTTATCTCAAACAGTTGACGTGTAATTCCTATTGTAATCTAAGGATAATGTTTGGATTTTACTTTCAAATATTTGAAATGGCCATGATGGAATCACATCCATTTATTTTATTATTATTTGAATTTGATCCAAAAGATAAATATTGAGTAGACGTCCTGAAAACTTTTCTGAGAACTTTGGTAATCAAAAGACAAAAAAGGTTTTAAGAACTGAAGCAAACCACGAATTTTACTCTCTATTTTACTAAAGCAAGTGGCTGCTATTTAGGTCTAGTAAATAGCAAATTGACCAACAACCTTTTTTCCAAATTGGAAGGAATGCAGTTCTCAGCTCTCACCGTGGTGATTATACAATCTGGATTTTCGAGCTGTAGGTAGTCAACTTATGTTAGTGGCATATGTACCATAGTGTTGGTCACTGGGAATGGACGAAGCCATGAGTGAAGGAACAGGAAATGACAGAAGTATGATTTGTAGAATTTCAAAACTCAAACTATCTACTTTTATGGAGTGATATGAAATAAGCAAAACCAACTGCTTATAAAAATGTAAAATTAAACGATATATTTAGAAATGTGATTGTGAAGTCATTGTCACAAAATATGACCCCACTAAAAATGAACACTCAACCTTATTTTCAGAAGTTTGCATACAAATCCCATGTCAATTATGGTAGTGCTCATAAACAAATAAACCAAAATCGTGCTTGATCCACCATGAAACTTACTACCTTGTCTATATTCTTGAAAAGCTCAAAACATTCTGATGCAATGCCACCTTGCAAGATATATACTTTTGTCATGTCCAGAGATTTCCTGCACCATGAACAAGAATGCCACGGCAATAATAGTCGCTCTTTTGCGACAAAAAAAATACTGACTTTGGACAACAATGCCTGCACAACTACTATCTGTACACCATGCATGCACCCATGTATGTCAGTAATACATATTATAAGCTTGTGAACATTGGTTTCAAAGTAGTGATACCAATAATACGTCATCCAGTGATGGCCAGTCGCAGTACCTAGATGCCACTTCGGTGCCTGGTTTCAAAGTCGCAAGTTCATGGCAGGGAAAGCAATCATGTGTCTAGAGTAGAGACTTAAAAAAAGACCCATGCCATGTAGATGGATCAGATAATTATGCCAATCCTGATTTTTCAGTGCAAATCCAGTTCTGAAACTTCCACTTGACCAGTTGCTCCCAAAATGGGCTATACAGTTAACCAAAATGAATTTTGCTCCTAACACCACAGTTTGTTTCCAACGATCACGAGAGCCTGAAGTGGGTTTGATTAAGTACCTGAGCCGGTGTTGTACATGCATATGTGATATGTTCACCGCTCCTACCGGATGCCCGCTGCCGAACTCACCATCCGTTCTACACAAGCAGCAAAACCGATCGGATAAGCTATTTCGGTTGTTACTTGTATAGTCTGATGGAATGATCAGTTCCATAATTACGCCATGGCGCCATCTTTTATATGCAATATACTGTGAACTGAATTTTATGTCAATGAAGTTGACAGAACAGAACAGGGTAGAGGGGTAGAGCATGCAGGTGGTGATTGTTGTGTGGTTTATGCGTTAGTTATGTGTGTACCTGACGTCGAGGTAGCGTTGGCTGGCAAATTGCTGCTGATAGGCACACGAGCACAGCGGTGGCACGCCCAGCACCGCCTCCACTGTCCGCAAGGCCGCCACCTAGCCGCCGCCGTATCTGGAGAAGAAGCAACAAGCATGTAAGAGTTTGTCCGTGGACGCTCTATGGATCGACCTAATCGAGAACTTGTTTTGTGCATGCACCACCACACATGGCTGAACCGAGTATCCTCCTGGCGGCGCCCAGTGAGACTGTCCTCGCAGCAGCCACAACTCAATTGTTGGCCGCCGTTCGCACGGTACGGTGCAGCAACCTGCAGTCAAAACAGAGCGCGTAGAGCACTATCGGTGAGATCGAACGAGAGGAATATCGAAATGGAAACTTAGCTATAGGAGGTGAAGGCAAGGGGAGCTGGTGCGCTGGGAGGGAGACTCCTAGAGCTAGAGAGCACGCCGACGCCATTGCTCAAGGTGCAAGTTTGTTTCAATCTTCGATCCTGCTCGCTGTTGATTCTGGTTACAGTAAATTTTAGCTAGCTATGGTGCAAACAAAGTGTTATGCCTAGTGTTAATCTATCTATCTATCCTATCTTCTATTCAGCGAGGTTGCTGCGCCTGTGGCGGATGTGGCCGCTGCCATGGCCGGCGCCAGACCTGGTCGATCTCCCACTTCTGTATTCGAGAAAAAAAGATCTCCCTCGTCTCTTGTGATGAGATGGGGAGATATGAGTTCGACGGCTTTGGGGAGAGGATACGGGTGGACGCCAGCAGTGAGGCGGCGTGAGGAAGACGAGGTGGTTGGCGGTGGCGACGCGTGAGGGGAGGGGAAGAGAGGGGTAGCGGTGCATGGAGGGGAGTGGGTGTGCGGCGTGCCTAGTTCACGAGAGAGGAGAGAGGTCTTCAAGGGAGCGATCCATTGGAGTTTTTTTTTCCTTCTGAGCGAGCCTAGTTGGGCTCTCTGCGGCGTCTAAGACCCAATGCACCACATATCTTCAAATTGGCCACCAGTAGCAGCCCTTAGAACATACAGGGCCAGTTTGCAAATTTTAAAACATAAGTTTTTTAGCGCCCATGAAAAACAGAACACATATCTTTCCAAACATAATGAACTATAGGTACCACCCAAAAAACCATAATGATCTATAGGTTGTTACAATAACTCATGCCATCACATAGCCTCCCTCCGACCCTGCCAACATTGTTGCAGCTGTACTCGCAAGCGTTACCATAGATGATCATTTCCATAATTTCGTGTAAAAAAATAAGATCTACAAGCGAATAGAGGCTACACATACCTTGGCATGCACACACATTGCAGGCCATACTAAGATGATAAGTGTTAATAATTTGTACAACATATACAACACTTAAGATAAGTAAAAGCAATTTGATGAGTCATGGTCTATCAAAGCAAGCTACATTACTACTCTAACCTATCTTAACAGGTCACACATGATTACAATCCTTTTTGTGTGCAAGTCAAGCTTATGTAGTTTACACGTAACAACTTGTTGAACATTACATAATTGATGCTTGCTAATAACTTCTAGAAAACTACAACACTTGACATGTAAAAGGAATTTGATAAGTCATGACCTACTAAAGCAAGTTACATTACTAGTCTCAACTATCACAGGTCACACAAGATTACAAACTAAGTTCTGCGTAAGCAATACATATCTAGTTTACACATAAAAACTTGCAAAACATTACAAACTTAGTTTCAAAAAATTAGGCAATCTAGATTAGTGTTTGAGTTGTAAAGTGAATAAGATGAGTCATGTGTGTTATCACAACTTTTTGGTGGTGGAATGATAGTGCCACCGAACACAACATACCAAATTATGATTTTAGGAAGCATCCAAGCACTTTCCAGACAAGAAAATGCCAATTGTGAAGGAGATGATACCATGGCAGCTATAAATAGGCATGTAGCATGATGATCATCCTTCCTCATCCATCATTCTTACAAGTAGAGTGCATCATTCAAGCCAAGCAAGCAGTGGTCAATACAAATCCACCATGAAGACCTTTCTCATCCTTGCCCTCCTTGCTATCGCGGTGACCACCGCCACTACTGCAGTGAGAGTTCCAGTGCCATAATTGCAGCCACAAAATCCATCTCAGCAACAACCACAAGAGCAAGTTCCATTGGTGCAACAACAACAATTTCTAGGGCAGCAACAACAACACTTTCCAGGGCAGCAACAACCATTTCCACCACAACAGCCATATCCGCAGCCGCAACCATTTCCACCACAACTACCATATCTGCAGCCGCAACCATTTCCACCACAACAATCATATCCACAACCACAACCACAGTATCCGCAATCACAACAACACTACAAAAAAAATACACTTCCATGATGATACGTGTTTGTCATAGTAGGTCGCGTTTTTTGTCATGCATGTACATCCATGACAATTTTATTATAGAATCAAGATAGTCATACATGTGCTGTCGTAGAAGTGTTCCATGACATTACCAAAATTATCATCACGGAAGTTTCCACTTCCATGATGATAAATCGCGCGTCACAAAAGTGCTTTCGTCAAGGTTGACCGACATGTGACATCCACCATAACGGAACGCCGTTAACCTATCGGGTCGGGTTTTGGATCTGATAACCTGTTAACAGCCCTGACCAATGGGGAGTTTCCACGTGTAAAATAATCATTGGCTGGAGGAGACACGTGTCAGCTCCGCGTCGGCACATGTGTCACTCATCCAATGGGCGAGACGCACCTATGATATGTTGACACGTGGACCGTCCCATCAAGTTTAAATGGGCCAGCCCAACTAAAGGCCCACAAGATTTTACGGACCATAATGGGTCGGCCCAGCTAAAGGCCCACGAGATTTTGCAGACCATAATGGGCTGGCCCAGCTAAAGGCCCACAAGATTTTGCGGGCCATAATGGGCCGGCCTAGGTAAAGGCCCACAAGATTTTTGTGTGCCATAATGGGCCGGCCCAGGTAAAGGCCCACAAGATTCTTGCGGATCATAATGGGCCGGCCCATCTAAAGGCCCACGAGATTTTGCCAACATTAATGGGCCGGCCCAGCTGTAGGCCCACAAGACTTTCAGGACCCTAGTAGGCCGACCCATTAACTGGCTGCCATGTTTTGGGCCAAATGCCGGCCCATATTTGATCTGGTCCATTAATGGCCTGCCACGTTTCGGGCCTAATAATGGCCCATATGAGATCCAGCCCGTTAAAAGCCTACCACTTTCTAGGCCAAATTATGGCCCAGATCAGGTTCGGCCCTTTAAAAGGCTTTGGGCTAAATTATGACCCATATCAGATTCGGCCCGTCAACTGGACGCTATGCTTTTGGACCAACTTGCTAAAGGCCCATTTAGTAATTCGGCCTGATATTAGTTTCAGCCTGTTAAGGGCCCGTTTAACATTTCGGCCCTATATTAATTTCAGCCTGTTAAAAGCCCGTCATATAATTGTGCCTAACTACGGCCCGGTTTGCATTCGGCCTGCTCACAGCCGATATCTGATTGGGCCAAACAAGGACCGAGACAATTTTGGCTGTTAAAAGCCCGTGATTTGATTCGCACAATCATGGGCCGGGGTTCATTTCGGGCTGCTGCCAGCCCGTGAGCTGTTCGGCACATTTCAGGCCCAACCTACTTCTCAGTCTCCTAAAAGTACATTGAGTTTTCTTGCAAAAAGAGGGTCGGGGGTTACTCGGCCTATTAAAGGCCCGAATCTACTAGTGGTCGGGTTTACTTTTGGCCTTTTAACGGACCAAGATGACGGGGCCAATGATGCGGTTCATACATCGTGATTGCATGACGGCCCGATTATGTACCGTAATTTTACCGTTTGTCCGGTTTACTGCGAAGACAGGATGTATATACAGTAAAATAACTGTAGCATCGTGAATAAGAAAAAACCTAGACTATACAATAAAGAAATTACGGTATATTACATCCACTGGGCATCAAAGTACGCCACTATGATAATAAAGCACAAGCAGACATCAGATTACATACACTGGGCATCAAAGATCGCCACCAGTGCAAATAAACACGACGACAAAATAATATACAAAACTGACAGCACTTCAATAGAGTTCAAGAAAGGTTAGCCCTGCTGGGGAGCTGTAGCGCAAGCAGTTGAGCAAGCTGATGAGACTGTTCTTGTTCAACACTTATATCTTCCTCACTCTGAAAGACAGATGACAGGTTTTGCACATAAAAGTATCAGTGCTGACAATTCATCACATTTGTTACTGGCGAATCAAGTGACATAGTTTAAAATTGCATTAACACAATATGGTATTGTTCAGGTCAAGACATGGCAGGAAATGACATTGTGAAGGAGTTGGCAGCTTCACGACACCATTGGATTACAGATCAAGAACTCATAAGTATCAATGGTTAGTGTGCTGTCAATTTATCCCATTTCAGATTGGCAAATAAAGAGACGGTTTAAATAATAGTAGAATGATATGACATTGTTCATAGTTAAGACATTGCAGAATATGACACTGTGCTGTAGTGGGTAGCAAGGTTGTCAGAATCGCGATTCTGTTATACGATTCTACGACTTTACGATCCAAAGTAACCCCTCTGATTCTACGATTTTACTTCATAGAATCTACGTTCCTACAATCCTGATAGTAAAGATTCTATGATTTGCGATCCTACCATCGGAGCTCCGATCCGATTCAAAATCACGATTTTGACAACCTTGGTGGGTAGGTTCACCACACCACTGGATTACGGATGAAGAACAGAAGCATACATGCAGTGCAAAAGAAGATCACTTGCTCTGTATAGTTTAATTTACATGGTATGAAGAAGGAACTTGGTTGTACAACTGAAAATTAAATTGAGAAGGAAAAAACTTTTGTTTATGAACTACATAATAAACTTTAAACATGCAATTTGATGCAAACACCAAAAATAAACAGCTGTTGCAGTCATTCCTAACCAAATATACACAACAAAGTTTGAAGGCTTGAGAAGGACAAACTTACATTATTGGTGAAGACAGGTTCTATAAAGCCCTTGTCCATGTTGATGGGCGGGGGGGGGGGGGGCAATTCAAGAAGTTTACCATAGAATCTTCTTCATAAGCATTGCCTTTATTCTACATTTTGCTAAGAGTAAATATAGATGTGATAATATATGAAAAAATTGAGAATATTTAAGATAAGATGAAGATTGATGCTACATAACCAAGTAGCTATAAATGTAAGTGCAGCGATACAGGCAAAAGGTATAGCCAAGAGCAATGCACAGCTAAACTTCTTCAGTACCAACCTTATGGTAAGAGTAAATATAGATCTGATGTGTAGAAAATGGAGGGCTAAGGAAAATAAGATGCAGAGTGATGGTACATGAACAACTACCTATCAATATAAGTACACTGACAAAGGACATCATGTACTTACAAGAACAATGCAGAGCTAAAAAAATTTATTGGCATTGGATATATTCTACACTGATGTAACCATTCATACAGATTAGATAATTTGGAGCGAACAATTGATAAGTAAGCTATCATGCATACTGCTGTCATATAATGAACCAGGTATGTATGCAAGTACAGTGATACAGGACAACAAATACTAACAAGAGCAAAGCAGCGGGCAGCATATTAGCGATATCCTGTCGTTCTTTTCAAACCGACATTCTTCTACGAGCAGATTTCCTGCAAAAAAGATCCGTAAGGCACATGCGGAAAAGTAGAAGTTCAAATTATCATGTGATTTCATAGACAGTACCTCATCCTGGGAACGAGACCAATGCATGATGACCCACAAGTGTAGGGGATAATTGTAGCCTCTTTCGATAAGTAAGAGTGTCGAACCCAACGAGGAGCTAAAGGTAGAACAAATATTCTCTCAAGTCCTATCTGCCACTGATACGACTCTACACACGCTTAGTGTTCGCTTTACCTAGAACAAGTATGAAACTAGAAGTACTTTGTAGGTGTGATAGGATAGGTTTGCAAGATAATAAAGAACACTTAAATATAAACTAGGGGCTGTTTAGATAAAGAATCAATAAAGTAAATATTAGTAGATAGCTTTTTGTCACAAGAAATTTATTTGTCCCCAGGCAATCGATAACTAGACCGGTAATCACTATTGCAATTCTATTTAAGGGAGGGGCATAAGCTAACATACTTTCTCTTCTTAGATCATATGCACTTATGATTGGAACTCTAGCAAGCATCCGCAACTACTAAAGATTCATTAAGGTAAAACTCAACCATAGCATTAAAGTATCAAGTCCCCTTTATCCCATACACAAACAATCTACTTACTCGGGTCTGTGCTTCTGTCACTCACGCCACCCACTATAAGCAAATCATGAACATATTGCAAACCCTACAACGGGGATCCCTCACACTTGCGCGACACGGAGAGCACCATAGTATAGAACCAATAATAAAACAAGCAACTCAAACCAATCACGATCATCAATTAACCCATAGGACAAAACGGATCTACTCAAACATCATATGATAGCCATACATCATTGGGAAATAATATATAGCGTTGAGCACCATGTTGAAGTAGAGATTACAGCGGGTAAGAGAGAGGTTACACCGCTGCATAGAGGGGGGAAGAGTTGGTGATGAAGGCGGTGAATTTGTTGGTGAAGATCGCGGTGATGATGATGGCCTCCGGCAGCGCTCTGGCACCACTGGAAGCAAGGGGGAGAGAGCCCCCCTTCTTCTTCTTCTTCTTCCTTGACCTCCTCCCTAGATGGGAGAAGGGTTTCCCCTCTGGTCCTTGGCTCCCATGGCGTGGGAGGGGCGAGAGCCCATCCGAGATTGGATCTATCTCTCTGTCTCTCTCTGTTTCTGCGTTCTCAGATTCTGCCCCTTCACCGTTTCTTTTATATCCGGAGATCCGTAATTCTGATTGGGGTGAATCTTTCGCCCAGATTTTTCTCATAAAATTAGCTTTCTTGCGGCAAAAAAAGGGCATCAACCGCCTTATGGGTGGACCACGAGGGTGCCAGGAGCGCCCAGGGGGGAGGGCGCGCCCCTGTCTCGTGGCCACCTCGGACACCGTTTCACGTTGACTCTTCCTCCGGAAAATCCCAAATATTCCAAAATAATTTTCTATCTGTTTTTATCCCGTTTGGACTCCGCTTGATATGGGGTTTCTGCGAAACATAAAACATGCAATAGACAGGAACTGGCACTGTGCACTAGATCAATATGTTAGTCCCAAAAATAGTATAAAATGTTGCCAAAAGTATATGAAAGTTGAATAATATTGGCATGGAACAATAAAAAATTATAGATATGACGGAGACGTATCAGCATCCCCAAGCTTAATTCCTGCTCGTCCCCGAGTAGGTAAATGATAAAAAAGATAATTTTTGATGTGGAATACTACCTAGCATAGTCTTGATCATATGTCTAATCATGGCATGAATATTAAGACACGAGTGATTCAAAGCAATAGTCTATCATTTGACATAAAAACAATAATACTTCAAGCGTACCAATAAAGCAATCATGTCTTTTCAAAACAACATGGCCAGAGAAAGTTATCCCTACAAAATCATATAGTCTGGCTGTTGCTCTATCTTCATCACACAAAGTATTTAATCATGCACAACCCCGATGACAAGCCAAGCAATTGTTTCATACTTTAGTAATCTCAAACTTTTTCAACTTTCACGCAATACATGGGCGTGAGCCATGGACATAGCACTGTAGGTGGAATAGAATATGATGGTGGGGGTTATGTGTAGAAGAAAAAAAAGGAGAGAGTCTCACATCAACTAGGCGTATCAACGGGATATGGAGATGCCCATTAATAGATATCAATGTGAGTGAGTAGGGATTGCCATGCAACGGATGCACTTAGAGCTATAAGTCTATGAAAGCTCAAACTGGAAACTAAGTGGGTGTGCAGCCAACTTGCTTGCTCATGAAGACCTCGGGTGTTTGAGGAAGCCCATCAACGGAATATACAAGCCAAGTTCTATAATGAAAATTCCCACTAGTATATCAAAGTGAAAGCATAGGATACTCTCTCTATGAAGAACATGGTGCTACTCTGAAGCACAAGTGTTGTAAAAGGATAGTAACATTGCCCCTTCTCTCTTTTTCTCTCATTTTTTTTATTTTTATTTTTTATTTTTGGTGGGCTTCTTTGGCATCTTTTTTTTATTTGGGCTTCTTTGGCCTCTTTTATTTTTCATAAAGTCTGGAGTCTCATGCCGACTTGTGGGGGAATCATAGTCTCCATCATCCTTTCCTCACCGGGGCAATGCTCTAATAATGATGATCATCACACTTTTATTTACTTACAACTCGATATCTAGAACAAAGATATGACTCTATATGAATGCCTCCGGCGGTGTACCGGGATGTGCAATGATCTAGCGTAGCAATGACATCAAAAACGGACTAGCCATGAAAACATCATGCTAGCTATCTTACAATCATGCAAAGCAGTATGACAATGAATGCTCAAGTCATGTATATGATGATAAAAGAAGTTGCATGGAAATATATCTCGGAATGGCTATGGAAATGCCATGATAGGTAGGTATGGTGGCTGTTTTGAGGAAGATATAATGAGACTTATGTGTGATAGAGTGTATCATATCATGGGGTTTGGATGCACCGGCGAGGTTTTCACCAACTCTTGAGGTGAGAAAGGGCAATGCACGGTACCGAAGAGGCTAGCAATGATGGAGGGGTGAGAGTGTGTATAATCCATGGACTCAACATTAGTCATAAAGAACTCATATACTTATTGCAAAAATCTACAAGCCATTGAAAAAAAAGTACTACACGCATGCTCCTAGGGGGATAGATTGGGAGGAAAAGACCATCGCTCGTCCCCGACCGCCACTCATAAGGAAGACAATCAATAAGTAAAATTATGCTCCAACTTCATCACAAAGCGGTTCACCATAGGTGCATGCTACGGGAATCACAAACCTCAACACAAGTATTTCTACTAATCCACAATCGCCCACTAGCATGACTCTAATATCACCATCTTTATATCACAAAACTATTGCAAGGAATCAAACATATCATATTCAGCAATCTACAAGTTTATGTAGGATTTTATGACTAACCATGTGAATGACCAATTCCTGTCATCTCTCTAAACATATATAAGTGAAGCAAGAGAGTTTAATTCTTTCTACAAAAGATATGCCCATGCTCTAACAAATATAAGTGAAGCAAAATAGCATTCTACAAATGGCAGTTTTCTATGTGAAGAGAAACAGGCAATCCAGACATCAAAAGATATAAGTGAAGCACGTGAAGTATTCTATAAAACCATACTCAAAAGATCTAAGTGAAGTGCAATGAGCATTCTATAAATCAACCAAGGACGATCTCATACCATCATGGTGCATAAAAGAAAAGTGAAAACTAAATGCAAAAGACGCTCCAAGACCTGCACATATCGCACGAACGAAACGAATCCGAAAACATACCGATACTTGTTGAAGAAAGAGGGGATGCCTTCCGGGGCATCCCCAAGCTTAGATGCTCGAGTCTCCTTGAATATTTACTTGGGGTGCCTCGGGTATCCCCAATCTTGAGCTCTTTCCTCTCTTCCTTTTACTCATATTGAGACATCCTCGATTAGACACTTCATCCACACAAAACTTCAACAGAAAACTCGGTAAGATCCATTAGTACAATAAAGCAAATCACTACTCTAAGTACTGTTGCAAACCAATTCATATTTTTTTTCATTGTGTCTACTGTAATATAACTTTTTCATGGCTTAAATCCACTGATATAAATTGATAGATTCATCAAAACAAGCAAACTATGCATCAAAAACAGAATCTGTCAAAAACAGAACAGTCTATAGCAATCTGAACATTCACCATACTTCTGGTACCCCAAAAGTTCTACCAAAATTAGGAAAATTAAAAAATTTCTACAGAAAGACATTACAAAAATAATCAGAACCATTTTACTTTCCAGTTAAAAATGTAAAATCGAGCATTACAGTCAAAGTTTCTGTCCTGCACTGCACAAACCAACAAGCATTGTAAACATCTTAAAGGCAAACCTTGGCAAACTATTTTTATAATAAAATAGAATTGTAAAAGGGGATAATTATTTTTTATGAAAAGTTTCTGTAATTAAGATTCACAAAGTTTCCGTGAGCATGAACAAAGTTCAAGGCTAGCTCCCACTTCAACAATGCTTGTCTTTCTCACTTTCACTTTCCTTTTTGAAAAGTTTTTAGGTTCCCCTCTTTATTTATTTTTGTTTTTAGACTATATATAAGCACTCAACATAAATAAATGACTCTCTAAAACTTCCGGGTTGTCTCCCTGGCAGCGCTTTCTTTAAAGGCATTAAGCTAGGCATATAGTGCTCAAGTAATGAATCCACCCGGATCCCAAGGTATATCAAAGCCAATTTTAATTAACAATGATTTGTAATTTAGTAGTGAGCACAAAGTAACATATATCATGCAACAACGAAGTCTAACTCTCTTCCTATGCATAGGCATGTCATAAAAGAACAATTCATGCACACCAAGTAAAGGCCAATGCATAGTATAAGCAGTTCTTGCAATTTTATCATATTGGAAACATGGAGAGGTGGAGATATAGTTCCTCTCTCATAATAATTGCAAGTAGGAGCAGCAAGCACATGCATATTATATCTATCAAAATTATCATGTGTAGTAGTAAAACGCAACCCATCAATATAATCCTTAATAAGGGCAAACTTCTCCGATATAGTGTAGTTGGGAGAATTCAAAAAGATAATAGAACTATCATGCGTGGGTGCAATAGCAACAATTTCATGTTTAACATAAGGAACTATAGAAAGTTCATATCCATAAGCACAATTCATATATCTTGGCCACAAGCATAGCAAGCATCGTCAAAAAGGGATATTTCAAGAGAATCAACGGGATCATGACAATCATCATAGCAATCATCCTTCGGTAAGCACGAAGGGGAATTAAACAATGTATGAGTTGAAGAGTTACTCTCATTAGAAGGTGGGCACGGGTAGCTAATCCGCTCTTCCTCCTTTTGTTCTTCGCTCTCCTCATCATCTTTTTCATCCAATGAGATCACAGTTTCATCAATTTCCTCTTCCATAGCTTCTTGCAAAATATTAGTCTCTTCTTGGATAGTGGAATAGTCCTCAATATATAGTTTAACATAGGCATTAGAAGCATAATTATCATAGCAATATTCAAGTATGGAAAAATGTTCAGATTTTTAGAGAGTAGCATCATACTTTTCAATCAAAGAAGGAATTTCATAAGCACCCTTAAAAGCAACAAATTCTTCAATTTGTTGAACATCACAGTAATTATAAACACCCTTAGCATATGAAGATACGATCCCATTATCAATAACCTCACATTGGTAGGTGCTACCTCTTGAGCACTGCGTTGGATTTCCCCGAAGAGGAGAGGATGATGCAGTAAAGTAGCGTAAGTATTTCCCTCAGTTTTTGAGAAGCAAGGTATAAATCCAGTAGGAGATCACGCACGTGTCCCTCGTACCTACACAAAACGATAGCTACTCGCAACCAACGCGATTAGGGGTTGTCAATCCCTTCACGGTCACTTACGAGGGTGAGATCTGATAGAGATGATAAATAATATTTTTGGTATTTTTGATAGATAGATGCAAAGTGAAAAGTAAAAGGCAAAGTAAAAACAAAGCAAGTAAATAAAGTAATGGAGATTGATATGATGAGAGACCCGGGGGCCATAGGTTTCACTAGTGGTTTCTCTCAAGAGCATAAGTATTCTACGGTGGGTGAACAAATTACTATTGAGCAATTTATAGAAAAGCGAATAATTATGAGTATATCTAGGTATGATCATGTATATAGGCATCACGTCCGAGATAGGTAGATCGAAACGATTCTGCATCTACTACTGTTACTCCACTCATCGACCGCTATCCAACATGCATCTAGAGTATTAAGTTAAAAATAGAGTAACGCCTTAAGCAAGATGACATGATGTAGAGGGATAAATTGATGCAATATGATAAAAAAACCATCTTGTTATCCTCGATGGCAACAATACAATACGTGCCTGGCAACCCTTTCTGTCATTGGGTAAGGACACCGCAAGATTGAACCCAAAGCTAAACACTTCTCCCATTGCAAGAACTACCAACCTAGTTGGCCAAACCAAATGGATACTTCGAAGAGACTTACAAAGATAACTCAATCATATATAAAAGAATTCAGAGAAGATTCAAATATTATTCATAGATAAGCTGGATCATAAACCCACAATTCATCGGTCTCAACAAACACACCGCAAAAAGAAGATTACATCGAATAGATCTCCACAAGAGAGGGGGAGAACATTGTATTGAGATCCAAAAAGAGAGAAGAAGCCATCTAGCTACTAGCTATGGACCCGAAGGTCTGAAGTAAACTACTCACACTTCATTGGAGAGGCTATGGTGTTGATGTAGAAGCCCTTCGTGGTAGATGCCCCCTCCGCCGGAGCTCCGGAACAGGCCCCAAGATGGGATCTCGCGGATACAGAAAGTTGCAGCGGTGGAATTAGGTTTTTGGCTCCGTGTTTGATCTGACGGGGGTACGTAGGTATATATAGGAGGAAGGAGTACGTCGGTGGAGAAACAGAGGGCCCACGAGGCAGGGGGCGCACCCTCCACCCTCGTGACCGCCTCTCGCACTTCTTGGAGTAGGGTCCAAGTCTCCTGGATCACGTTCGGTGAGAAAATCACGTTCCCGAAGGTTTTAATCCGTTTGGACTCTGTTTGATATTCTTTTTCTTTGAAATACTGAAATAGGCAAAAATAGCAATTCTGGGCTGGGCCTCCGGTTAATAGGTTAGTCCCAAAAAATAATATAAAAGTGGAAAATAAAGCCCAATATAGTCCAAAACAGTAGATAAAGTAGCATGGAGCAATCAAAAATTATAGATACGTTGGAGACGTATCAGGCATCCCCAAGCTTAATTCATGCTCGTCCTCGAGTAGGTAAATGATAAAAAAAATTGATGCGGAGTGATACTTTGGCATAATTTCAATGTAAATCTTCTTAATTGTGGTATGAATATTCAGATCGGAAAGATTCAAGACAAAAGTTCATATTGACATAAAAGTAATAATACTTCAAGTGTACCAATCAAAGCAATCATGTCTTCTCAAAATAGCATGGTTAAAGAAAGTTATCCTGCCATGCAACGGATGCACTAGAGCTATAAGTATATGAAAGCTCAACAAAAGAAACTAAGTGGGTGTGCATCCAACTTGCTTGCTCACGAAGACCTAGGGCACTTTTTGAGGAAGCCCATCATTGGAATATACAAGCCAAGTTCTATAATGAAAAATTCCCACTAGTATATGAAAGTGACAACATATGAGACTCTCTATCATGAAGATCATGGTGCTACTTTGAAGCACAAGTGTGGTAAAAGGATATTAGCATTGTCCCTTCTCTCTTTTTCTCTCATTTTTTTATTTTTTTTATTTTGGTGGGCTTCTTTGTTTTTTTTATTTGGGCTTCTTTGGCCTCTTTTATTTTTCATAAAGTCCGGAGTCTCATCCCGACTTATGGGGGAATCATAGTCTCCATCATCCTTTCCTTACTGGGACAATGCTCTAATAATGATGATCATCACACTTTCGTTTTTTTTACAACTCAACAATTACAACTCAATACTTAGAACAAAATATGACTCTATATGAATGCCTCCGGCGGTGTACCGGGATATGCAATGAATCAAGAGTGACATGTATGAAAGAATTATGAAGGTGGCCTTGCCACAAATATAATGTCAACTACATGTTCATGCAAAAAGAAATATAACAAAAGTAATGTATGTCATATGAACGGAACGGTGGAAAGTTGCATGGCAATATATCTCGGAATGGCTATGGAAATGCCATGATAGGTAGGTATGGTGGTTGTTTTGAGGAAGGTATATGGTAGGTGTACGATACCGGCGAAAAGTGCGCGGTATTAGAGAGGCTAGCAATGATGGAAGGGTGAGAGTGCGTATAATCCATGGACTCAACATTAATCAAAAGAACTCATGCACTTGTTGCAAAAATTTAGAAGTCATCAAAAACCAAAGCACTAAACGCATACTCCTAGGGGGATATATTGGTAGGAAAAGACCATCGCTTGTCCCCGACTGCCACTCATAAGGAAGACAATCAATAACTAAAATTGTGCTCCGACTTCATCACAAAGAGGTTCACCATACGTGCATGCTACGGGAATCACAAACTTCAACACAAGCATTCTTTAAATTCATAATCACCCCAACTAGCATTGCTTTGATATTATCACCTCCATATCTCAAAACAATTATCAAGCATCAAACTTATCTTACTATTCAATGCACTCAAAAGAAAGTTTCACATATCTTGAATACCAAGTATATTATCTTTAAGCAAATTACAATGCTATTAAATACTCTCAAAATAATCTAAGTGAAGCATGAGAGATCAATAGTTTCTTTAAAACAAATCCACCACCGTGCTCTAAAAGATCTAAGTGAAGTACTAGAGCAAAAATTATTATGCTCAAAAGATATAAGTGAAGCACTATGAGCAAAACTATCAAGCTCAAAAGATATAAGTGAGGCACAATGAGCAATAGTATCAAGCTAAAAATATATAAGTGAAGCACTATGAGTGAAACTATCAAGCTCAAAAGATATAAGTGAAGCACTATGAGCAAAACTATCAAGCTCAAAAGATATAAGTGAAGCACATAGAGTATTCTAGAAAATTCCAATTGGTGTATGGCTCCCTCAAAAGGTGTGTACATCAAGGATGATTGTGGTAAACTAAAAAGCAAAGACGCAAATAATACAAGACGCTCCAAGCTAAACACATAACATGTGGTGAATAAAAATATAGCTCCAAGTAAATTACCAATGGAAGTAGACGAAAGAGGGGATGCCTTCCGGGGCATCCCCAAGCTTTGACTTTTTGGTGTCCTTGGATTATCTTGGGGGTTCCATGGGCATCCCCAAGCTTAGCTCTTGCCACTCTTTGTTCCATAATCCATCAAAAGAATTCACCCAAAACTTGAATAATTCACAACACAAAACTCAATAGAAATCTCGTGAGCTCCGTTAGTGAAAGAAAACAAAAGACTACTTTAAGGTACTGTAATGAACTCATTCTTTATTTATATTGGTGTTAAACCCACTGTATTCCAACTTCCTTATGGTTTATAAACTAATTTATTAGCCATAGATGCATTGAAATAAGCAAACAACACATGAAAAACAGAATCTGTCAAAAACAGAACAGTCTGTAGCAATCTGTAACTAACTCAAACTTATGGAACTCTAAAAATTCTACCAAAATTGGAAGTACTGGAAAATTTGTTTATTGATGAGCAGCAAAAATAATCAATGCAAAATCACGTTTCTGTGATTTATTGAATGTTTTCTCATGAGCGCAAAGTTTCTGTTTTTCAGCAGAATCAAATCAACTATCATCGTAGCTTATCCTATAGGTTCTACTTGGCACAAACACTAATTAAAACATAAAACCACATCTAAACAGAAAGAAGAAACAAAATTTAACACTAAATAGGAACAAAAACAAAGAACAAAAAATAAAATTGGGTTGCCTCCCAACAAGCGCTATCGTTTAACGCCCCTAGCTGGGCATAAAAGCAAGGATAGATCTAGGTTTTGCCATCTTTGGTAGGCAATTATTCAATGAGGCATCTATCTTTCTTAGAACTTTCTTTCTTTCCAGTAATTATCAAACTCTTAGGCACAAGATCGAAAAATTCACTCATAGCAAAAGGTTCCTTAATGATGGCAAAAAGATTGGGATGAACACTTATAGATTTAAGATCCGCAGTTTCCTTACTAGACGATTCATCCTTACTCTTAGGAACATAAATAAGCTTAGGTTTTTTAGTAGAAGAACTTGGAGTGTTTTGAATGGAGGAAAAAGTGGTTCCCAAGTTGGTAATTGGTACGTCCATTTTGCATCATACTTTTATGATAATATTTATTGCATTATGGGCTGTTATTTCACGTTATGTCACAATACTTATGGCTATTCTCTCTTATTTTACAAGGTTTATATGAAGAGGGAGAATGCCGGCAGCTGGAATTCTGGGCTGGAAAAGGAGCAAATATTGGAGGCCTATTCTATGCAACTCCAAAAGTCCTGAAACTCCACGGAATACCTTAAAATAAATAAAGAAAAATCGTGGCCAAAGATGAAGGCCAGGGGGCCCACACCCTACTCACGAGGGTGGAGGGCGCCCCCCCCCCTGGGCGCGCCCCCCTACCTCGTGGGCCCCTGGTGGCTCTCCGGCGCCCATCTTCTCCTATATGAAGTATTTCGATGAGAAAAAAATAGAAGGCAACCTTTCGGGACGAGACTCCGCCGCCACGAGGCGGAACCTTGGCGGAACCAATCTAGGGCTCTGGCGGAGCTATTCTGCCGGGGACAATTCCCTCCGGGAGGGGGAAATCATCACCATCGTCATCATCAACGCTCCTCTCATCGGGAGAGGTCAATCTCCATCAACATCTTCACCAGCACCATCTCATCTCCAAACCCTAGTTCATCTCTTGTATCCAATTCTTGTCTCCAAGTCCGGGATTGGTGCTAGTAGTTTGCTAGTAGTGTTAATTACTCCTTGTAGTTGATGCTAGTTGGTTTATTCGGTGGAAGATCATATGTTCAGATCCTTTATGCACTTTATTACCCCTCTGATTATGAACATGAATATGCTTTATGAGTAATTACGTTTGTTCTTGAGGACAAGGGAGAAGTCTTGCTATTAGTAGTCATGTGAATTTGGTATTCGTTCGATATTTTGATGAGATGTATGTTGTCTAGCCTCTAGTGGTGTTATGTGAACGTCGACTATATAACACTTCACCATTATTTGGGCCTAGAGGAAGGCATTGGGAAGTAATAAGTAGATGATGGGTTGCTAGAGTGACAGAAGCTTAAACCCTAGTTTATGCGTTGCTTCGTAAGGGGCTGATTTGGATCCATATGTTTCATGCTATGGTTAGGTTTACCTTAATACTTTTGTTGTAGTTGCGGATGCTTGCAATAGAGGTTAATCATAAGTGGGATGCTTGTCCAAGTAAGGGCAGTACCCAAGCACCGGTCCACCCACATATAAAATTATCAAAGTACCGAACGCGAATCATATGAGCGTGATGAAAACTAGCTTGACGATATTCCCATGTGTCCTCGGGAGCGCTTTTCCTATTATAAGAGTTTGTCCAGGCTTGTCCTTTGATACAGAAAGGATTGGGCCACCTTGCTGCACCTTATTTACTTTTGTTACTTGTTGCTCGTTACAATTTATCTTATCTCAAAACTATCTATTACCACTTATTTCAGTACTTGCAGAGAATACCTTGCTGAAAACCGCTTACCATTTCCTTTTGCTCCTCGTTGGGTTCGACACTCTTACTTATCGAAAAGACTATGATAGATCCCCTATACATGTGGGTCATCAAGACTCTTTTCTGGCACCGTTGCCGGGGAGTGAAGCGCCTTTGATAGGTGGAATTTGGTAAGGAAAAATTTATTTAGTGTGCTGAAATTTGCTGTCACTTGTTACTATGGAAAGCAATTGTCTGAGGGGCTTGTTCGGGGTATCTTCACCCCGTCCAGCAGAGCAAAGAGTTGCTCCTCAACCTACTCAACCTACTGAACCTATTGAAAATGAAACTCCTTTTGAGATTCCTTCGGGTTTGATGGAAAAACTGCTAGCTAACACTTTTACAGGAGATGGAACAAAGCATCATGATGAACATCTATGCTATGTGGATGATGTTTGTGGACTATTTAAGCTTGCAGGTATACCCGATGATGTTGTTAAGACGAAGGCTTTCCCTGTATCTTTAAAGGGAGACGCATTGACATGGTATAGGCTATGTGATGATACGAGATCATGGAACTATAAAAGATTGAAATTGGAATTTCATCAAAAGTATTACCCTATGCATCTTGTTCATCGTGATCGCAATTATATATATAATTTTTGGCCTCGCGAAGGAGAAAGCATCGCTCAAGCTTGGGGGGGGGGGCTTAAATCAATGTTATATTCATGCCCCAATCACGAGCTCGCAAGAGAAGTAATTGTGCAAGAAATTTATGCTCGGCTTTCTGATAACAATCGCACCATGCTCGATACTTCTTGTGTTGGCTCTTTTATGATGAAGACTATTGAATTCAGATGGAATTTATTGGATAGAATTAACCGCAACTCTGAAGATTGGGACCTCGACGAAGGTAAGGAGTCAGGTATGACACCTAAGTTTGATTGTGTTAAATCTTTTATGGATACCGATATTTTTCGTAAGTTTAGCACTAAATATGGACTTGACTCTGAGATAGTAGCTTCTTTCTGTGAATATTTTGCTACTTATGTTGATCTCCCCAAGGAGAAGTGGTTTAAATATCATCCTCCCATAGAAGTAAAAGTAGCTGCACCTATTAAAGTTGAAGAAAAGATTGTCACTTATAATGATCCTATTGTTCCCATTTCTTATGTTGAGAAACTACCTTTCCCTGTTAGAATGAAGGATCATGCTAAAGCTTCAACTGTTGTTTGTAAAAGCAATATTAGAACTTCTACACCTCCTGAGCAAGTCAAAGTACAACCTAATATTGCTATTTTTAAAGATCTCTTGTCTGATAATATCGATGGGCATGTTATTCAATTCCAGGGTGAAACTGCTAGAATTGCTAAACCTTGTGATAAAGACAAACATAGACATGTGGTAGGCCTGCCTGTTATTTCTGTTAAAATAGGAGATCATTGCTATCATGGCTTGTGTGATATGGGTGCTAGTGTTATACCCATTGCCTTATACGAAGAAATTGCCCATGATATTGCACCTGCTGAGTTAGAAGCTATTGATGTCACAATTAAACTTGCCAATAGAGATACTATTTCTCCAGTGGGAATTGTTAGAGATATTGAAGTCTTGTGTGGGAAAACCAAATACCCCGCTTATTTTCTTGTTCTTGGTTCTCCGCAAGATAGCTTTTGTCCCATTATATTTGTTAGACCCTTCTTGAATACTGTGAATGCTAAGATAGGCTGCAAAAAGAATGTTGTTACTATTGTCTTGGATGATATGGTTCATGAGTTTAATTTCTCTAAATTTAGTAAACAACATCGCGAGGAAGAATTGCCTAGTAAGGATGAAATTATTGGTCTTGCTTATATTGCTGTACCTCCTAGTGATCCTTTAGAGCATTATTTGCTAGACCATGAAAATGAGATGTTCATGAATGAAAGAAGGGAAATAGAAGAAGTATTCTTTAAACAAGAACCTATTTTGCAACACAATTTGCCTGTTGAAATCCTAGGGGATCCTCCTCCACCCAAGGGTGATCCCGTGTTTGAGCTTAAATCGTTGCCTGATAATCTTAAATATGCTTATCTTGACGAAAAGAAAATATATCCTGTTATTATTAGCACTAACCTTTCAGAGCATGAAGAAGAAAGATTATTGAAAACTCTGAAGAAGCACCGCGCCGCTATTGGATATACACTTGATGATCTTAAGGGCATTAGTCCCACTCTATGTCAACATAAAATAAATTTGGAAGCAGATGTCAAACCATTTTGTGATCCTCAACGACATTTGAATCCTAAAATGAAAGAAGTGGTAAGAAAAGAAATACTCAAGCTTCTGGAGGCAGGTATAATTTATCATGTTGCTGGTAGTCAGTGGGTAAGTCCTGTCCATTGTGTCCCTAAGAAGGGAGGTATTACTAATATCCCTAATGATAAAGATGAATTGATTCTGCAAAGAATTATCACAGGCTATAGGATGGTAACTGATTTCTGTAAGTTAAATAAGTCTACTAAGAAAGATCATTACCCCTTACCTTTTATTGATCAAATGCTAGAAAGATCATGCAAACATACACATTATTGCTTTCTAGATGGTTATTCCGGTTTCTCTCAAATACCTGTGTCGGCTAAAGACTACTTTTACATGCCCTTTTGGTACTTTTGCTTATAGACGTATGCCTTTTGGTTTATGTAATGCACCTGCTACCTTTCAAAGATGCATGATGGCTATATTCTCTGACTTTTGCGAAAAGATTTGTGAGGTTTTCATGGACGACTTTTCCGTCTATGGTTCCTCTTTTGATGATTGCTTGAGCAATCTTGCTCGAGTTTTGCAGAGATGTGAAGAAACTAATCTTGTCTTGAATTGGGAAAAGTGCCACTTTATGGTTAATGAAGGTATTGTCTTGGGGCACAAAGTTTTTGAAAGGGGTATTGAAGTTGATAAAGCCAAGGTTGATGCTATTGAAAAGATGCCATGTCCCAAGGAGATCAAAGGTATAAGAAGTTTCCTTGGTCACGCTAGATTTTATAGGAGGTTCATTAAGGACTTCTCAAAAATTTCTCGACCTCTGACTAATTTATTACAAAAAGATGTACCATTTGTCTTTGATGATGATTGTGTAGAAGCATTTGAAATACTTAAGAAAGCATTAGTCTCTGCACCTGTTGTTCAGCCACCTGATTGGAATTTACCCTTTGAAATTATGTGTGATGCTAGTGATTATGTTGTAGGTGCTGTTCTATGGCAACGAGTTGATAAGAAATTGAATGTTATCCATTATGCTAGTAAGACTCTAGACAATGCTCAAAGAAACTATGCTCCAACCGAAAAGGAACTTTTAGCAGTTGTATTTGCTTGTGATAAATTCAGACCCTATATTGTTGATTCTAAAGTAACTATTCACACTGATCAAGCTGCTATTAAATATCTTATGGAAAATAAGGATGCAAAACCTAGACTCATTAGATGGGTTCTCTTGCTGCAAGAATTTGATTTGCATATTGTTGATAGAAAAGGAGCTGAGAACCCCGTTGCAGATAACTTATCTAGGTTAGAGAATGTTCTTGATGACCCACTACCTATTGATGATAGCTTCCCTGATGAGCAACTAAATGTCATAAGCACTTCTCATAGCACTCCATGGTATGCTAATTATGCTAATTACATTGTTGCTAAATTTATACCACCTAGCTTCACATACCAACAAAAGAAAAAGTTTTTCTATGACTTGCGACATTACTTTTGGGATGACCCACATCTTTATAAAGAAGGAGTAGATGGTGTCATTAGACGTTGTGTACCTGAGCATGAACAGGAACAGATCCTACACAAGTGTCACTCCGAAGCTTATGGAGGACACCATGCTGGAGATAGAACTGCACATAAGGTATTGCAATCTGGTTTTTATTGGCCTACTCTCTTCAAGGATGCCCATAAGTTTGTTTTGTCTTGCGATGAATGTCAAAGAATTGGTAATATTAGTAGACGTCAAGAAATTCCTATGAATTATTCACTTGTTATTGAGCCATTTGATGTTTGGGGCTTTGATTATATGCGACCTTTTCCTGCCTCTAATGGATACACACATATTTTAGTTGCTATTGATTACGTTACTAAGTGGGTAGAAGCTATTCCAACTAGTAGTGCTGATCATAACACTTCTAATAAAATGCTTAAGGAAGTTATTTTTTCGAGGTTTGGAGTCCCTAGATATTTAATGACTGATGGTGGTTCACACTTTATTCATGGTGCTTTCCGTAAGATGCTTGCTAAATATGACGTTAATCATAGGATTGCATCTCCTTATCACCCGCAGTCCAGTGATCAAGTAGAGTTGAGAAATAGGGAGCTCAAATTAATTTTGCAAAAGACTGTTAATAGGTCTAGAAAGAATTGGTCCAAGAAACTTGATGATGCATTATGGGCCTATAGAACTGCATATAAAAATCCTATGGGTATGTCTCCGTATAAAATGGTCTATGGAAAAGCTTGTCACTTACCTCTCGAACTAGAACATAAGGCATACTGGGCTATTAAAGAGCTCAACTATGATTTCAAACTTGTCGGCGAGAAGAGGTTATTTGATATTAGCTCACTTGATGAATGGAGAACCCAAGCTTATGCAAATTCCAAGTTGTTTAAAGAAAAAGTTAAAAGATGGCATGACAAAAGGATACAAAAGCGTGAGTTTAATGTAGGTGATTATGTATTGCTATACCACTCCCGTTTAAGATTTTTTGCAGGAAAACTTCTCTCCAAATGGGAAGGTCCCTACGTTATCGAAGAGGTCTATCGTTTCGGTGCCATAAAAATCAACAACTTCGCAGGCACAAATCCGAAGGTGGTAAACGGTCAAAGGATCAAACACTATATCTCAGGTAATCCTATAAATGTTGAAACTAATATTATTGAAACCGTAACCCCGGAGGAATACATAAGGGACACTTTCCAACCCGCTTCAGACTCCGAAAAGGAATAGGTATGTGGTACGGTAAGTAAACCGACTCCAAAACAATTTTTAAGGCAATATTTCTCCGTTTTGGAATATTTAGAAAAATAGAAAAATGGGTAGCAGTCCGGGGAGGACACGAGGCCTCCACGAGGGTGGAGGGCGCGCCCTACCCCCCTGGGTGCACCACCCTACCTTGTGAACACCTCGAGTGCCCTCCGGACTCCGTTTCCTTGCACGATACGTATTTTGGTCAGTAAAAAATCATTATTTATACTCCCGAAGGTTTTGACTCTCGCATTACGCAAATCTCCCCTGTTCTTGTTTCGAGTTGTTTCTCTGACAGGTCTAGATCATCACGACGACCCCAAGTGCTTCCAAGGACAAGTTCTTCGAGAAGGTGATCAACCCTTACCTCGCGGAGGTGCTGCGACACCCTCAAACCATTGAGATGCGTGATGGGTTGCTGCACATCCGCGATGCTGAGGGACCAAAGGGAACTGGAAGCGTGGAGTCGAGGCTTGAAACAATGAAGCAACAAGTGTTCAAGTGTCAGGGAATGGTGGAGCGTGGAATCAACGCTACCCACAAGATGCTCGCGGAGTTCACCAACAACTATGAGCCGGATGCCAAGAAGACCGAGGAGGTCATCTTCAAGCTACATGAGAAGATCGAGCACCTCTAAGTCCAAATCTATGATCTGCAAAACCAAAACTATGAGTATGAATATAGATTCAAAAGGATGAGTTTGGCTGCAGATTTGAGGATTCCGGAGACTCGATCATCCTTCTATGATGGTGAGCCTATGCCATGGAAGGTGGACGACAAGCTTGCATCATCAACAACACCTCCACCGCCAACAACAAAGAATGAGACATAATCACATGGGTATGGGCACTCCCCTTGGTAACTGCCAAGCTTGGGGGAGGTGCCCTGGTATCGTATCACCATCACAACTCCTATCTTTACCGTTTTTCTTAGTTCGATCCTATTAGTAGTATCTTGATTTAGTAGAATAAAGTCATTGGCATGATCTAGTTTTGAGTTTTGCTTTACAATCCTTCTTTGTAATCGAGTCCGTTAGCTATATAATAAAGATTAGTGTTGAGTCAAGGGATTGCTTATCGTGCCATGATCTTGGGTGAATAGAAGAATAGAATAAAAAGAATCAAAGAGTTCATATTGATCTTAGTGAAGGTAATGATTTCACATAGAAAGAGTATGATGATTAAAAGTGGTTGGGAGTTGGCAAATATAGCTCTGGTTCGTTGCAATTAATAGGAAGTAATAAGGAAAGAGAGGTTTCACATATAGATATATTATCATTGACATCTTTTATGATTGGGAGCAATCATTAAAATATGACATGCTAAAGAGTTGAGGTTGGACAAGGAAGACAACATAATGAGTTATGTTTTCTTACATCCGAGATAAAGTATGTTTCATGGATCATCTACCTTGTTGAGCTTGCCTTTCCCCCTCTTGCTAGCCAAATTCTCAGCACCAAGTAGAAATACTACTTGTGCTTCCAAATACCCTTAAACCAGTTTTGCCATGAGAGTCCACTATACCTACCTATGGATTGAGTAAGATCCTTCAAGTAAGTTGTCATCGGTGCAAGCAATAAAAATTGCTCTCTAAATATGCATGACTTATTAGTGCAGAGAAATACTCTTTGTACGAACTTGTTGTGGACGCAATAAAAGCGACGGACTGCATAATAAAGGTTCACATACAAGGGGCAATATAAAGTGGTGTTCTTTTGCATTAAGATTTTGTGCATCAACCCTAAACGTGCATGACAACCTCTGCTTCTCTCTTCAAAGGGCCTATCTTTTCTTTTCTCTACCTTATGCAAGAGTCACGGTGATCTTCACCTTTCTTTTTCATTTTATCCTTTGGCAAGCTCAGCATGTTGGAAAGAGTATGATATATATATATATATATATCTAATTGGATGTAGGGGAGCATGAATTATTATTGTTGACATTACCCTTGAGGTAAGAGGTTGTGGGGCAAAACTACAAGCCCCTATCTTTCTTTGTGTCTGACTAAAACTCCGTAACCACAAGTACCGCCTGAGTGCTAGCAATTATGAAGGACTAAGTGATAGTTGAGTATGTGGACTTGCTTTTAATCTCTGACATAGACTCTTTCTGATGTTATGGTAAATTGCAATTGCTTCAATGACCAAGGGTATAACTTGCTGGTGCTCAATAAGGTTTCTGATTCATGCTTTGGCTTTGTGAAAAGATCATCACTTGAACATGAGTAATCATATGACAAAATCTTTATATGTTGCCGTTATGAAATAATCATGATGCCTTCATGTCTGTATTTTATTTTTATCGACGCCTCTACCTCTAAACATGAGGACATATTTATTGTTATCGGCTTTTCCCTTGAGGACAAGCGAGGTCTAAGCTTGGGGAGTTGATACGTCCATTTTGCATCATGCTTTTATGATAATATTTATTGCATTATGGGCTGTTATTTCACGTTATGTCACAATACTTATGGCTATTCTCTATTATTTTACAAGGTTTATATGAAGAGGGATTATGCCGGCAGCTGGAATTCTGGGCCGGAAAAGGAGCAAATATTGGAGGCCAATTCTATGCAACTCCAAAAGTCCTGAAACTCCACGGAATACCTTAAAATAAATAAAGAAAAATCGTCGCCAAAGATGAAGGCCAGGGGGACCACACCCTACTCACGAGGGTGGGGGGCGCCCCCCTGGGCACGCCCCCTACCTCGTGGGCCCCCTGGTGGCTCTCCGACGCCCATCTTCTCCTATATGAAGTCTTTCGATGAGAAAAAAATAGAAGGCAACCTTTCGGGACGAGACTCCGCCGCCACGAGGCGGAACCTTGGCGGAACCAATCTAGGGCTCTAGCGGAGCTGTTCTGCCGGGGACAATTCCCTCCCGGAGGGGGAAATCATCACCACCGTCATCACCAACGCTCCTCCCATCGGGAGAGGGCAATCTCCATCAACATCTTCACCAGCACCATCTCATCTCCAAACCCTAGTTCATCTCTTGTATCCAATTCTTGTCTCCAAGTCCGGGATTGGTGCTAGTAGTTTGCTAGTAGTGTTAATTACTCCTTGTAGTTGATGCTAGTTGGTTTATTCGGTGGAAGATCATATGTTCAGATCCTTTATGCACTTTATTACCCCTCTGATTATGAACATGAATATGCTTTGTGAGTAATTACGTTTGTTCCTGAGGACAAGGGAGAAGTCTTGCTATTAGTAGTCATGTAAATTTGGTATTCGTTCGATATTTTGATGAGATGTATGTTGTCTAGCCTCTAGTGGTGTTATGTGAACGTTGACTACATAACACTTCACCATTATTTGGGCCTAGATGAAGGCATTGGGAAGTAATAAGTAGATGATGGGTTGCTAGAGTGACATAAGCTTAAACCCTAGTTTATGCGTTGCTTCATAAGGGGCTGATTTGGATTCGTATGTTTCATGCTATGGTTAGGTTTACCTTAATACTTTTGTTGTAGTTGCGGATGCTTGCAATAGGGGTTAATCATAAGTGGGATGCTTGTCCAAGTAAGGGCAGTACCCAAGCACTGGTCCACCCACATATCAAATTATCAAAGTACCGAACGCGAATCATATGAGCGTGATGAAAACTAGCTTGACGATATTCCCATGTGTCCTCGGGAGCGATTTTCCTATTATAAGAGTTTGTCCAGGCTTGTCCTTTGCTACAAAAAGGATTGGGCCACCTTGTTGCACCTTATTTACTTTTGTTACTTGTTTCTCGTTACAATTTATCTTATCTCAAAACTATCTATATAAGTGAAGCACTATGAGCAAAACTATCAAGCTCAAAAGATATAAGTGAAGCACTATGAGCAAAACTATCAAGCTCAAAAGATATAGGTGAAGCACATAGAGTATTCTAGAAAATTCCAATTGGTGTATGGCTCTCTCAAAATGTGTGTACAGCAACGATGATTGTGGTAAACTAACAAGCAAAGACGCAAATAATACAAGACGCTCCAAGCAAAACACATAACATGTGGTGAATAAAATATAGCTCCAAGTAAATTACCGATGGAAGTAGACGAAAGAGGGGATGCCTTCTGGGGCATCCCCAAGCTTTGACTTTTTGGTGTCCTTGGATTATCTTGGGGGTGCCATGGGCATCTCCAATCTTAGGCTCTTGCCACTCTTTGTTCCATAATCCATCAAAAGAATTCACCCAAAACTTGAAAACTTCACAACACAAAACTCAATAGAAATCTCATGAGCTCCGTTAGTGAAAGAAAACAAAAGACTACTTTAAGGTACTGTAATGAACTCATTCTTTATCTATACTACTATATAGTGTATGAGTTTTGAATTGTACAACAGAATCAATCCTGGCCGTTGGTCTCATAAATTTAACGGTTGGGATTCAAAGGATTCGCAGTGAACAGTAGCCCGCAGCTGCATCTGCTGGTTTCTAGAAAAATCGCGTCACATCTCCTCTCTTCTCGTCATGTTGCATGTGCCAGTGCGTCAGGCAAACAGCCAAGACAGGGGCAGAGACAAGTGAACATTATTAGCCGCCTGTCAGCTAATGGCCGCAGCTAATTGCATCATTAGTCCATATAAAATACATTTATAGAACCAACTACACCGAATATAAAGGAGACCAAAGCCCAGTAGCCCATACATGTAGGTGTGGTTAACTATTGTTTTGCCCTTGGACAATTGATCGATTCGATCGCCTGGGCTACTACCCAGTGAAATGTAAATGATCACCACAATACCGATTTTATTAGCAGAAAATCATCACTTTATAATTCATGTTAATATTTATTTTTCTCCGAATACATTACAAAGTAATATATGATTTTCTTTTTCTTTTCATAGAATCATAGGAACAATACTGTTAAGACGTGCATTGCACGTGTATACCTAATAGTTTATATTGGTGTTAAACCCACTGTACTCCAACTTCCTTATGGTTTATAAACTAATTTATTAGCCATAGATGCATTGAAATAAGCAAACAACACACGAAAAACAGAATCTGTCAAAAACAGAATAGTCTGTAGCAATCTGTAACTAACGCGAACTTCTGGAACTCTACAAATTCTACCAAAATAGGACGTACTGGAATTTTTTTTATTGATCATCAGAAAAAATAATCAATGCAAAAGAATGTTTCTGTGATTTATTGAATTTTTTCTCGTGAGCGCAAAGTTTCTGTTTTTCAGCAGAATCAAATCAACTATCATCGTAGCTTATCCTATAGGTTCTACTTGGCACAAACACTAATTAAAACATAAAACCACATCTAAACAGAAAGTAGAAACAAAATTTAACACTAAACAGGAACAAAAACAAAGAACAAAAAATAAAATTGGGTTGCCTCCCAACAAGCGCTATCGTTTAACGCCCCTAGCTAGGCATAAAAGCAATGATAGATCTAGGTTTTGCCATCTTTGGTAGGCAATTCTTCAATGAGGCATCTATCTTTCTTAGAACTTTCTTTCTTTCCAGTAATTATCAAACTCTTAGGCACAAGATCGAAAAATTCACTCATAGCAAAAGGTTCCATAATGATGGCAAAAAGATTGGGATGAACACTTATAGATTTAAGATCCGCAGTTTCCTTACTAGACGATTCATCCTTACTCTTGGGAACATAAATAAGCTTAGGTTTTTTAGTAGACTAACTTGGAGTGTTTTGAATGGAGGAAAAAGCGGTTCCCAAGTTTGTAATGATACCCTCTAGTTTATCGATACTTGTGGAATCTAGATTTATTCTCTCGTTAACTATGGGTTCTTTTTCTTTAATATTTTTCAAAGTCGTTCCTACCTTAGATTCATATTGGGTAATTTGATTGTGGATATTTTTATCAAGATTTTCAATTGATTCAATGGTAGCAACTTTATTCTCAATAATTTCAAGTCTTTGCATAACATGCTCCAAAGTTAACATAGTTCCATTAATAAAAGGAGGTGGTAAGCCAAATAAATCTATTAAAGCATTGTAAGAATCAAAAGTATGGCTACCCAAAAAATTCCCTCCGGTAATGGTATGAAGGATATATCTAAACCAAGGATTAACACCTACATAAAAATTACGAAGAAGAACCAAAGTAGATTGCTTCCTGGTAGATCAATTTTGAGCATTGCAAATTCTATACCAAGCGTCTTTTAGATTTTATCCCTCCCTTTGCATAAAATTTAAAACTTCATTCTCGGGAGATAACGGAGAAGATAGGAGGCTAGTCATAATGACAAGGTGAACGAACTAACACACGAGCAAGCAACAAAGCAAATGAGAAAAAGGCGAAAGGGAAAGAGAGGAGGAGATTGGGAAAGAGAGGGCGAATAAAACGGTAAGGGTGAAGGGGGGAGAGGAAAACGAGAGGCAAATAATGTAATGCGATAGATAGGGATTGTGATGGGTACTTGGTATAGTTGACTTTTGCACAAACTCCCCGGCAATGGCGCCAGAAATTCTTCTTGCTACCTCTTGAGCACTGTGTTGGATTTTCCCGAAGATGAGAGGATGATGTAGTAAAGTAGCGTAAGTATTTCCCTCAGTTTTTGAGAACCAAGGTATCAATCCAGTAGGAGATCACGCACGAGTCCCTCGTACCTACACAAAATGATAGCTACTCGCAACCAACGCGATTAGGGGTTGTCAATCCCTTCACGGTCACTTACGAGGGTGAGATCTGATAGAGATGATAAATAATATTTTTGGTATTTTTGATAGATAGATGCAAAGTGAAAAGTAAAAAGCAAAGTAAAAACAAAGCAAGTAAATAAAGTAATGGAGATTGGTATGATGAGAATAGACCCGGGGGCCATAGGTTTCACTAGTGGCTTCTCTCAAGAGCATAAGTATTCTACGGTGGGTGAACAAATTACTGTTGAGCAATTGATAGAAAAGCGAATAATTATGAGTATATCTAGGTATGATCATGTATATTGGCATCATGTCCGAGACAAGTAGATCGAAACAATTCTGCATCTACTACTATTACTCCACTCATCCACCGCTATCCAGCATGCATCTAGAGTATTAAGTTAAAAACAGAGTGACGCCTTAAGCAAGATGACATGATGTAGAGGGATAAATTCATGCAATATGATAAAAACCCCATCTTGTTATCCTCGATGACAACAATACAATATGTGCCCTGCAACCCTTTCTGTCACTGGGTAAGGACACCGCAAGGTTGAAGCCAAAGCTAAACACTTCTCCCATTGCAAGAACTACCAATCTAGTTGGCCAAACCAAACAGGTAATTTGAAGAGACTTGCAAAGATAACTCAATCATACATAAAAGAATTCAGAGAAGATTCAAATATTATTCATAGATAAGCTGGATCATAAACCCACAATTCATCAGTCTCAACAAACACACCGCAAAAAGAAGATTACATCGAATAGATCTCGACAAGAGAGGGGGAGAACATTGTATTGAGATCCAAAAAGAGAGAAGAAGCCATCTAGCTACTAGCTATGGACCCGAAGGTCTGACGTAAGCTACTCACACTTCATCGGAGAGGCTATGGTGTTGATGTAGAAGCCCTCCATGGTAGATGCCCCCTCCGGCGGAGCTCCGGAACAGGCCCCAAGATGGGATCTCGCGGATACAGAAAGTTGCGGCGGTGGAATTAGGTTTTTGGCTCCGTGTTTGATCTGACGGGGGTACGTAGGTATATATAGGAGGAAGGAGTACGTCGGTGGAGAAACAGAGGGCCCACGAGGCAGGGGGCGCGCCCTCCACCCTCGTGACCGCCTCTGGCACTTCTTGGAGTAGGGTCCAAGTCTCCTGGATCACGTTCGGTGAGAAAATCACGTTCCCGAAGGTTTTATTCTGTTTGGACTCCGTTTGATATTCTGTTTCTTCGAAATACTGAAATACGCAAAAACAGCAATTCAGGGCTGGGCCTCCGGTTAATAGGTTAGTCCCAAAAAATAATATAAAAGTGGAAAATAAAGCCCAATATAGTCCAAAACGGTAGATAAAGTAGCATGGAGCAATCAAAAATTATAGATACGTTGGAGACGTATCAGTAGGGAAGGTGTTTCTTAGGGTTTTCAGAACAACAAGTAACATCATATATTTCACATAAAGTCTAGGCATAGCATTGCAAACGATGAATTTGATCCAATAAAAGTTTCCCCTTTTCAGATATACGGTGTCGCACATAACAAGCATGCTCATCTAAAGATTTTCCCTCAACTAAGCTAGTTGGGGTTTCAGCACGAGCACAAAGGGATCAAAGATGATCCAAGTAAAAAGCTTCAGTAGTGTGATAGATTTTGAGTGGTTCTTCAACCATTGGTGTAGTAGGTACAACTAATTTTATTGGTATTTTGCGTTTCCTACCCATAACTAAAGATAGAAAACAACTAAGAACAGCAAATAAAAATTACTTAGTGATAAAGAAAACAAGCACACACGAGAATATTCGCCCCACGCTATGACTCCCCGGCAATGGCGCCAGAAAAAGGTCTTGATGACCCACAAGTGTAGGGGATAATTGTAGCCTGTTTCAATAAGTAAGAGTGTCGAACCCAAGGAGGAGCTAAAGGTAGAACAAATATTCTCTCAAGTCCTATCTCCCACTGATACGACTCTACACACGCTTAGTGTTTGCTTTACCTAGAACCAGTATGAAACTAGTAGTACTTTGTAGGTGTGATAGGATAGGTTTGCAAGATAATAAAGAACACGTAAATATAAACTAGGGGCTGTTTAGATAAAGAAGCAATAAAGTAAATATTAGTAGAGAGCTTTTTGTCACAAGAAAGTTATTTGTCCCTAGGCAATCGATAACTAGACCGGTAATCACTATTGCAATTCTATTTGAGGGAGAGGCATAAGCTAACATACTTTCTCTTCTTGGATCATATGCACTTATGATTGGAACTCTAGCAAGCATCCGCAACTACTAAAGATTCATTAAGGTAAAACCCAACCATAGCATTAAAGAATCAAGTCCCCTTTATCCCATACGCAAACAACCTACTTACTCGGGTCTCTGCTTCTGTCACTCACGCCACCCACCATAAGCAAATCATGAACATATTGCAAACCCTACAGTGGGGATCCCTCACGCTTGCGCGACACGGAGAGCACCATGGGACAGAACCAATAATAAAACATGCAACTCAAACCAATCACGATCATCAATTAACCCATAGGACAAAACGGATCTACTCAAACATCATAGGATAGCCATACATCATTGGGAAATAATATATAGTGTTGAGCACCATGTTTAAGTAGAGATTACAGCGGGTAAAAGAGAGGTTACACCACTGCATAGAGGGGGGAAGAGTTGGTGATGAAGGCGGTGAAGTTGTTGGTGAAGATCACGGTGATGATAATGGCCTCTGGCAGCGCTCCGGCGCCACCGGAAGCAAGGGGAGAGAGCCCCCCTTCTTCTTCTTCCTTGACCTCCTCCCTAGATGGGAGAAGGGTTTCCCCTCTTGTAATGGACGGCGGCAGGGGGGTATCAGCTCCGGCATGGTGGAGGAGGACGGCGGTGGATGGGGTGGCGGACGTCGGCGGACGGAGGAGGCTGCGGTGGAGAGGGTGTTTTGGCGCCCATGGAGTACGAATGGGGGAAAAGGGAGGTAGAGAGGAAGGGGGGAACTATGTATTCACGGCACGCTTGTCTCAAATGCGAGGAAATTTACAAACTTAGCCCCCGTTTCAAATTTCCTACATCACAACAATATTAGTCGGTTGGGGATAGGACGGTAATCTCGCATACACCGAATATTTGCCAGCGAGAGTTTGTTTTGGCGCCCACCGTGTATGAATAGAATCGTGGAGGGAGTCGATTTCGGCCGAGGACACAATGTGTTTTGGTGCCCACCGTGTATGAATCCGGGTCAGAGGCGGTTACGTGACGTTTGGGCGAAATTACAAACCTAGCCCTATCGAAACCTATAGAAATCCAGCAGATAGGCTTTGCGTGGCAGGGATAGGAAGTAGTAATTTCCATCTCACAAATTTTGGGTTCGGGCGGTTACTGCGACTTTCCCCGCTTTTTCAAATTTTACAGAGTGCGCGTTTACCGTGCCAACTCAATTCGAATCCCGTTTGTATTCTATTTTTTTCGGGCGGGATCCATTTTCAATTGGAATTAAATTCTATATACATCATTTTTTATATATACTTTCAAAAGCACAACACCATTTATACATAAATATGGTTTACAAATGGCATGATCTCAGATTCATAAGGTTGTATCCATCAATTTGGATTTTCAAATATTTGAAACCACTTTATGTTGAAATCCAATGTATGTATTCCTCGCTAACTTTCTCCAATTAATGTGTGTTTCATGCTTGTTTTTTTACTTCTCAAACATGTATAATGTGTTTCACACACGCAACATATAGTGTAATCCCGTTTAGACATTAATTGCATATAAACCATGCATTGTTTCTAATTAAAGAATCTATGGATCACCAATATTGATCAACTATATAACATTACACGTGTGCCCAAATTCAAATGAATATGCATGTTTCATACACCAATTTGCGTTATGATATTATCGATGTCATGATCTCCAGTTTAAATATTTGAATCCCCTTTAATCCAGATATTCGTCTCATATAGCTATCACTCATGCTTATATAGGACTATCTCTCTGGACCTATACGCGTTCATCGTCTCTCAGGTATCTCTCGTGCTACCTGTATGTCGACAATGATCTTTTATCTTCGTAATAACGGTACTCTCTCCCTCGACCTTCATCACTCTATCTCTGATACCAACTTGTCACGCCCAATATGCGACCCTATCCAAAAGGAACTCGAAGGTCCCACCAAGGATAGACCCGCATATTGAAACGCTTTTGCAAGGTGGATATCATTACATCAACATTACATAATAGATGGGGATACATACATACGGCATACAATGCCATACGAATACAACACCACAATACATCAGAGCATCATCCGACTACGGATGAAACACAAACAGAAACTCAAACGACATCCACCCTGCTAGCCCAGGCTGCCGACCTGGAACCTATCCCCTGATCGAAGCAGCAGAAGAAGAACTCCAAGACAAGCAAACATCGCTCTCGCGTCATGAACATCGCGAAACCTGTACCTGCAACTGTTGTTGTAGTAATCTGTGAGCCACGAGGACTCAGCAATCCCATTACCATGGGTATCAAGACTAGCAAAGCTTAAAGGGAAAGGAAGGGGTAAAGTGGTGAGGCTGCAGCAGAGACTAAGCATATATGGTGGCTAACATACGCAAATAAGAGCGAGAAGAGAGCAAGCAGACCGGTCGTGAAACTAGCAATGATCAAGAAGTGATCCTGAACTCCTGCTTACGTCAAACATAACCCAGAAACCGTGTTCACTTCCCGGACTACACCGAGAAGAGACCATCACGGCTACACACGCGGTTGATGCGTTTTAATTCGGATCTGGTGTCAAGTTATCTACAACCGGACATTAACAAATTCCCATCTGCCTATAACCGCAGGCACGGCTTTCGAAAGATTATACCCTGCAGGGGTGTCCCAACTTAGCCCATGACAAGCTCTCGCGATAAATGAAGGATATACCTTCTCCCAGGAAGACCCGATCAGACTCGGGATCCCGGTTTACAAGACATTTCGACAATGGTAAAACAAGACCAGCAAAGCCGCTCGATGCGCCAACATCCTCATAGAAGCTGCACATATCTCGTTCTCAGGGCAACACCAGATGAGTCAAGCTACGAGTAAAACCAGCCCTCAATTTGCCAAGAGGTGGCCCCGCAGGTTGCTCAGTTCGGACCAACACTTAGACAAGCACTGGCCCCGGGGGGGGGCTAAAATAAAGATGACCCTCGGGTTGGCCGACCCAAGGGAAAGGGATAGGTGATGGTGAGGCAAATGGTAAAACCAAGGTTGGGCCTTGGTGGAGGAGTTTTATTCAAAGCGAACTGCCAAGGGGGTCCCATAAATCACCCGACCGCGTAAGGAACGCAAAATCCGGGAACATAACACTGGTATGATGGAAACTAGGGCGGCAAGAGTGGAACAAAACACCAGGCAAAAGGCCGAGTCTTCCACCCTTTACCAAGTATATAGATGCATTAAAATTATAAGAGATATTGTGATATCCCAACCAAAATCCTGTCCGCCATGGAGTAATCTTCAACTTCACCTGCAACTAGCAACGCTATAAGAGGGGCTGAGCAAAAGCAGTAACATAGCCAAACAATGGTTTGGATAGGGAAGGTGTCAAAGGTTAGAGGTTCATGGCAATATGGGATGGCTTGATAAGCAGGTGATAGGTAGCGCAGCAAAGCGATAGAATGAAGCAACTAGCATAGCAATGATAGTAGTGAGATCCAGGGTAGCGGTCATCTTGCCTGAAATCCCACAAGGAAGAAGAACGAGTCCATGAAGAAGATGAAGCCACGAAGACGAACCAAGCGTAGACGAACGAATCCTCACGATCGCAGCGAAACAGGAACTATCGAGAAGAAGCACACAACACAGTAAACACACCACAAATGAACAAGGCATGATGCACAACAAGCATGATGCATGGCAAAGCTACATGAAGCTACTCATGGCAAGAGATGATGCAAACAAGAGCAACACACCAAGGCAAGTTTAAACGAGGCCGGGAACAACATATAACAATTCCGGTAAGTCCTCATATGCATATTTCGAAGTTGGTCCAGATCTGAATAAACATTATGTTCTAGTTGTTAAACAACAAGTTAAGATGCACAACGATGATCTACACGAGATTCTAGTCAAGTTACATATAAAGTTCATTTAGTTCGGAGCTACGGCCTAGAAGATATGAACAAAACAAGTTAAACATGGCATTGATGCAAAATGCATTCAAACATCAAGCAAACACCTCAAAACAAGGATGCAACATGATAATATGAAACTACATGCAAAATCAAGCAAGTTTCATATAGAGCACACTCAAAACGGAGCAACGGTTCAACACACACACATGAAACAAGTTATAAGGACAAGTTGTCCAAAACAGCCACTAGGCATGTTGCAAGCACCAAAACGACATGCTACAACACCCCAACATGAAAACAAAAGACATGGGCATGATGTACAGGTAAAGCATTACAAAACATGAACACTGAGCTATCTCTAGAAATCACTAGAACATGCTCAACCACACATGGTAAGATGGCAAGTAATAACAATTTCAGACTTTGCATAAAATAACATCACGATGCAATGTTTAGAGCTATCAAACAACATGTTACATGAACTTATCATGGCTAACAAAGGCATGGCATGAATCTACTAATTTCATAGATCAAAAGTCCCTTACTGACCATAAGCGAAAAAGGAGCAGAAAATATGATGGCACCCATGTAAACATAGCAAGTTATTATTACAGATTCATACATGGCAGGAACATAATTATGAAGGCATGTAGATGAGCTTGTGCAACTCACTACAGATCAATACATGGCATGGCAAGGCACCCAACAGTAAGAAGGCGTGTTTGTGAAGCTAAGCATGGCAATAGCAAGTTCATAGGATGCATGGATCACTAGCAAAACACATGATAACAACTGAACTTAATGTTAACAGGCTGACAACAACATTTTCAAGCAACTTTGGAGCAAGATATGAACAAGCTACAACAAGCTATAATTGCAACCACGGGCATGGCTGGTTAGATCATGACATGTAGATCAAAACATGTTTAGTGATCATCTCCATATTATGCATAGAATGATTAGTAGCAACATGTTTATATAGCATCATGAAATAACACATTCAACCTAGCAAAATAGCAACAGCGAGAACACTACTTAACAAGCTCGATACACTCACCACAAGTCATGGCATGACAAGATAAGCATAGCATCATCAAGAAGACATGTTTGTGTAACAATCCAAAGCAAGAACAAGTCCATAGCATGCAAGGATCAACTATAGCAACCTTGGCAAAATTGAATAACATGTAAACAATCTGCCAGGAAACATTTTGAAGAAAAAGTAGAGCACGAAATGACATGCTAAACTACTCCATAATTGCAAACAAGGGCATGAATGGATAGAAAATAACTTATTGTTCAAAACACCCTTACTGAAGTATCTCAAAATATGCATGGATCTCTCTATAGCAACATGTTTACATGGCATCAAAATTATAGCAGAACAGGGACTAAAATCAGCAACATCACGATGCCTAGTTTGCATGCTTGTGCTAGTCACCATATTGATCACAAAAATACATCGCATACACCCCTGTAAAGATGGCATGGCATAGTTCAAAACACATGTAGACATCAACCTCATAGGATGCACACATCAATCATGGCAAAAATGACAAAAGAGCTCGTTCTGTTAACAGACAGCAGAAAACATTATGAAGCACTCTTGCAACGATGATTCAGGCATCAATATAACCTAAAATGAATATGATGCAATGGAATGAAATGATGTGCTCGTTGGGACGAACAATTTGACATATTACACGCACGAAACGGAGCTATGGATGCAGAGATACAATGCGATGAACATGGCATGAAAATTACAGAAATCTGGGACTTAGCAGTTTCAGGAAAAAAAACAGGTGAGCGTCAAATAACTACGAGACGCCCAGAGCGGGGATTAGGGGGCTGCTCACCCTGGGCTCAGCCCACGAAGAGGAAGCAGGCCGGGGTGGAGGCTTGGCGGGCTGGGCCTTCACGGGGCCCACGCGGGGTCAACGCGAGCGGGCGGCGTCGTGTGGGAGGAGGCCGCTCCCGAGCGGGATGACGGCGGCGCTAGCGGGGCTCCAGCAAGGCGGGGACGTCGGCGCAGGGTCAGCGGGCCCCGGATCAGGCGGAGGCCGGCCGGATCTGGGCGCCGGAGGAGGGACGGCGCCGGCGAGGGTCGCAGGCGGCGCCGGGCGGCGACTTGCGGGGCGGCGGCGAGGGACCTTGACGCGCGGAGGCGGCGGCGCGGGGATCCGCGAGCTCCGGCGATGGGGGAAGGCGCCGAAGTCGGGGACGGGGCAGGGCAGGATTATATATATCGGAGAGTAGGATTCTTTTACTCCTCAGCCCCTTCGTCGCTCTGGTGAGGTCTCCTGACGTAGATGTTTTGACTGTCCTCTTCTCAAATTTCACTAAAAAAAATTAAGGATCACGCGGGTATCTTGGAATCGTTCCGATGGTTTTGTGACAAGAACATTGTTCTTGGTGCCTCCTGTCTATTATGTGGCTTTGACCCGGGGAGTTGAGCTCCGAGGTGTTGTCATCACAATTTTATCATTGCAGTTCTGGAATACCTGAGTTTTGCCGACATTGAAAATCTCTTTTATGCAGTTGTTGGTGAGATAACCTCGACGTCACCAGTACTTGGGAGTTCGGGAGTATTGCCATAACTCGTACAACGGATGCTTTTCGAAGGTTGAGGTACACGATTTCTGGAGTTTTCTTGGTTATGTCACTACTAGGAAAAGGCCTACTAATGGCGCACCTAATTTGGCCATTAATGGCGCATTAGTGGTGCTCCATTAGTGCCACGCCATTAGTATATTTTACTAATGGTGCACCACTGGTGCGCCATTAGTATCTGGTATACTAATGGCGCACCATTGGATGCGTCACTAGTATATACAACAGTGCGCCATTAGTATGCCTCCCAGGGGGCCATGTATACCCAGGTGCTTTGGCATACTAATGGCGCACAATAGCAAGATGCGCCATTAGTAACTTCGGCATACTAATGGCGCACTGTTTAATGATGCGCCATTAGTATCCTTTGGCATACTAATGGCGCACTGTGAAGTGATGCGCCATTAGTATGAATATTAGGTTTTTTTTTATTTTCTGTTTTTTGCACAGGTTACAAAATGTATAATTGGACAAAATATAGACAGCACACATCAACAACAGATTCATCGAATACAATAGAAGATTAGTCTCTGAATACAATTCATCATATTAGTCTCCGAATTGAAAAGACCGAACAAAGATAGAACATTATATTACAAGTCTCGAGACCGCGAGTAGCGAGTTTGTCTTCACATTACAAGTCGATATCGATCATCTAAACTACCATCACATAGAAGAGAGCTGCGGTCATCACGATGAGCATCATCACGATGAAACTCGTCTTCATCCGGTTCCTCCAACGCTCCCTCCCCTCTCCCGCTAGATAGCGGGCGTATCTAGATTCGGCCTCGGCCCTAGTGGTGTACCCTTTGTAACTGTTACCGCTGAATCGGTGAACCTGTCTCCGACACTCCTCCCAGTCGTCGTAGACTCCGGGAACCTTACCCTTGTACACGACATACGACGGCATCGCTATGCACTAGCCAAACGAAACGTTAGTACCAATTCACAGACAATACATAAGCAATATATAAGTATGCAACAGAACGATCGGAAGAGAAAAGCAAGACATTAATAGCATCGATTACATCTAAGTTGAACGACTCTCGAAACCAAAGAGACATACTACAAGTTCATTAAAGTTTAATTACAACATGAGCCAATCGATGTTTCAGAACTAGACACAGCATCACTGCTTTCGACTCGACTCAAGGGACCGGAGCGTGGATGAAGCCGCCGTCTATCGTGGGAGTCATGAAAGAACGGGCGTTGTCAGCCTGCATTTGTAGCATTGTGTCGATGTCACTGTTGGACGGTTGATTTCTGAGGTAGAACTGCCCCGAGGTACGAAGGACATCTTGATGGATGATTTCCGCAAACTCCGACTGGATGCGAAAGAATTCTTGTCTGATGTCCGCGTCCTGGATTGCCGACACGCTCGCGGCCCAATCTTTGAGTTTACTCGGTAGCAGAAGTTGATGATGGTCCCGTACGATCGCCCGCATGTGATGGATGGCGTAGTAGGCACCCTTCTGACCGCCAGGCGGCTGCTTGACGCAGCAGAACATCGTATTGTGGGAGAACACGTGCTTGCCGTACTTACGAATAGGCCTGGTGAAGGTGCCTCCAGATTTGGCGTAGCTAGGGAGAACATCATCAAGAACCTTCTTGACATTTGTGTAGTCTACGTTCGACTGACGGTCCGGGTCAAAATACGTGGCCATGGAATATTTGGGGCTTAGGAGGATGAGCGTGCAATGTGTGTCACTGCAGAAAACACGGAGTGTTAAAAGAAAAACGATCGAAATCTAAGAATTCATATGTTACAGGCCGGTTGAGGAGAGGACTTACTCAGGAAAGTAAGGCACGAGGAAGTTATCCTTATCTTGGTTTGCCAGAATGACGCCTTCGAGGTAAGAACTCGCGACTTGCCGGTCCCCAACGCTGCCCAAGATCTTGGCACGCATGTAGATGGGGTCGACTATCACGATGTCCGGGGTCTTGTCGCGAAAATAGCCGAACGAAGGTGTAGTGCAGCGGATGAAGGTTCATCATAGCGTGGATGTCATCAAACCGCAGGATGATCGTACGCCCGATGGAGTTATCCACAAAGCCCTTGCCCTCTGGCACCTTGGCCGCGAAAACCGGGTATGCCACATCCTTCTCTCTGAGACGCCGCTTCTCCAAAGAAAGAACACTGTCATGCAGACTCCGCATAGCACCGGTTGCAGCATTGAGCATATTTGTCGGTAGCATCTCCCTACCCGCCACCCTCCTCGAGATATCCTCAGGTGAAGGTGGCCCGCCCTGAGCACGGATCGTACTCGGTGCCGGCTGGCTCGCACCCTTGTTAGTCTTTCTTTTTCGTGCCTTCTTCTTCTCCTGTAATGGGACCGAGTTCTGCTCACATACCGCCTTCTTGAGTGTGTTTGGGCTGATAATATTTCGCACCTCGCCTATCTGAGGCTCGGTGAAGTCGGCAGCTGGAGGCGTCTCCTGAGAGCTGAACGGCAGACGACGCCTGTTGCAACTTGGCTTCTCCATGGTACCAGCTAGATCGCGCACGTATTTTGTTGGGTTGGGTTCTTGAGAAGGAGCCCCCATGAAGTCGCCATCGTACCCATGTTCGGCAAAGTACTGATCGACGTTGCCAAATGTATCGTCGTCGTCGTCGTTCTGATCCTGTGCCATATGCATGTTTGGATCCAGTGGCATAGGGATGTCCGGCACCGTTGCGGCGGTCTTGCCATGGGGCCGACTTGGCGCCGGCACGACTGGCGGTGTTGTCTTTGGGGTGGTGTCCCCCGCCCCCAAACGAATCTGGCTCTTCGGCCAAAGCAGGGGCCAGCTCAGGCAGGCGCTGAGGGTCATCACGTCATCATCGTCGGCCCCGACGGGTCGAATCGGAGGTAACAACTCGTCGCAGCCTGGCAGCACCCGAACCAGTTCAACCCTAAACAAGTTGGGTGGCATCTGGGTACCGTGGAACAAGGGGTTGCCCGGTTGAACGATTTTGCCCTTGGCGACATCGACCAACTCGTTGTTCACGAAGTGCAGGAGAGTGCACGGAACGTCGGCGGCGCCCTGCGAAAACATGTAGGGCGTCAGGGATGCCCAGTCAAAGGCAAGGAGATGAAGTCCTCGACCGAGAGAGGCTTAATTAGTTACCGTGATGATGGCGTCGAGCTCGGCTAATGTCGAGGCACCGCCAACGGCGGGCGTGCAGTTGACGGAGGGGCCGCTTGCTGCAGAGGTGCCGGCCGGCGTACACCCGGGTGCATTAAGCTCCCGTGCCGGCGTCGGAGACACCAATGCCGCCTCCGCCGGAGACAACAATGGCCCCGCCATCGCATTCTGCGAGTTGCTGGCCGTGAAGCTAGGAATCGGGGGCGGCCCCTGTTGGCCGCCCGCAATCCACGCACTCAACCCCTGGATCAAGGTAGGCACAATGGCGGTGATCGTCGCTCCGAGTTGTTGTTGCACTTGCTCTTGGACAATCTCCGGAATCCGCGCCACCTGTGCCTTGAGTTCTTGAACCTCGCGCGCCTGGCTTTCCGAGCTGGTCTTTTTCTCCTTCCGCACACCAGCGGTATAGTATGACCCCCATTTTGTGGACAAGCCTTTGCCGGCCACACGACCAGCTGACGTCGGCTTACTGAGCTTATCCTTGTTCTTCATTACATTCAACGCCCTATTTAGAGTGGTGTCCCAAGGGTTGCTCTTAGTCGACCCCGCGCTACTGCTTTCAGTCGCCTGCGGAAGGAATGTGAACCATTTAGAAATTTGGCTTCATTAATTAGAATGCAACCATATGGAGCTAATTACGCGGGGGTGTATTCCTTACCAGAACAAGCTCAAGCGCCCTGGTCTTCGGATCCGTGGTAAGCTCCTTTGTTATCGGGTCCTCCTTGTACCGGGCCCTGACATAGTTCCTGGTCTGCTTGTTACCGCTGTATTTCTCGAAGCGGGGCGGTAGGCCTTGCTCGGCACGCTCCGCGTCCTCCTTGTCCCATATAGGCTCCGCCACTCTGTAACCGCCGGGACCGAGTTTGTGTTCCCCTAAGTTCAGCTCCCGCATTTCTTTCCCCCACTGACTTGATTGGGAGTTTGCGGTGCTCGAGCAATTGATCTTGAAGTCGTTGTAGTCATCTTCGGTGATCGAAGGATTTTTCTCCTTGATCTTCTCATAACTCTCACCTTTCTCGATCATTCTCTTCACATTGCTTTTCCAAGTAGACAGGGCCTTGCTCATCTTCGTGAGGGCAGCATTGTTCACTTTATTCCCTTTGAGGCTTGTGTTTTCAAAATCAGCGGGGAACTTGTATCGTTCGTGCAGCTTCGTGAAGAGGAGGTTGCGCAAATTCCCTCGGTCAGGATGCCTCAGGTTCTCGGTGTTGATCGAGACGGTGCTCCGGAGAATGCACCCGAGCTGAAGCGAGTACCCCTTGACTATTCGTTCGGGCGCCGTTGGATTCCCGTTGGAGTCCACTTCAGTAACTTCCTCCTTGAGGGTGCGGAGCACGGTCGGTCGCCGGTCCTTCCGTTGTCTCTTCTGTTGGCTGCCATCTGTGCGTGCGCCGCCATCATCAGTGGTGGCATCCTCGGCGGCACCATCAGTGGTGGCATCAGTGGGGTCATCCTCGGCGGTACCATCAGTGGTCTCAGGATCGATGGGGAAGGCGGCGTCCTCATACAAGTGAGGTTGTTCCTCCATCTCCTGGGACAGCTCCCAGAATGCCTTGCCGCCCGAACCCCCGGCCTGATCGTTGTTGGCCATGTTTCTCTCTAAATAGGAACAAAGTTTGGTCAAAAAGTTGGTTATTGTCAAGGAACAAGATCATGGTCTCATCATTTAGGGTTTGTTGACACCGAGGCATCCTAAAAGCTAAGCTTTTATCATTGAGGGTTTTTCGACGCCGAGGCACCCTAAAAGCCTAAGCTTTCATCATTATTCACAAGTACCCCGGCCCATGCATTAGTCACAAGTACCCCATATGTCCTATTTTTAGCAAAGTCATGCTAAAATTCACGGAAAATTTCAGCATGACCTTTGCTGAAAATAGGACATATGGAGTACCCGAATTTGCTGGAACGGAAGTTAATCGACATTCCAGCAAACTCAAGGGCCTCTCGGGTGGACAAGGCAAAAAAGGCCTTCATCACAACATGGAAAATACATTGGCATGTGAAGAGGTGAAACAATATATGCATCTCCAAGCAGTATCATTCAACATTTTGGACAAACCACTACAAGCAATACTGGATCAGAATGTTTTTTATACATAACTGCTAAAACCCTAGGAGTTAACCGAGCCACCAACAGAATGTGGACTTAAAAAGAGAGAGTCACGGACAGTGACATGATACATTTTCATTTGACAAAAACAGCTTAATTAGAAAACATGTAACGGGCTTCAGCCCAACAAGAAATCGACTGACCCAAAATAGGTGTCAATCAGAAAACGTGCAACCCAATACAGGACAGCACACACAACAGAAAAAAAAGAATCCTAGCACGTATCTTGGAGCAGCAATCAACGGTTAAAAAATCGACTGACCCAAAATGTAAAACTCAGTCAGCTGACATGTAGCTAAAGTGTAGTATTATTTGTTCCTCCTGTATCTCATCATGTGATTTTTTCCCTTGCAATTTTTGTACCTACAAGATGTCAGCTAACAGTCTTTCAGTATCTAAACAGATGCAGCAACTATGATGTTGGTATGAAACTGTCCTACAGGTCAGGTTTCAAACTGTTGACAATAGATGTGCAGATCGATAGATTGTGTTAAAATCATTAACTTGCCTGGGCTGATTTTGTAAGGGATTAACTTGATTTAATGGCGTGCAGCTTCAGGGGCAGATGGAAATGTATAGCTTATGACATAATCGCAGAAACTCGGGCAACCCATTTGCTTATTTGATAAATCCTCCCCTGGTCCAGGCCACTAACGTGTCCATTTCCTTAGCTCCTCCTCATGACGTAGCATTCTTATTTATTCCATATCCTTAATTTTTACACTAACTGGGCCAGCGAGTCTTTGTTAGTTAAGTGTGCCAATATATGTCTATTTTTTCTTGTCTTAACGACATGACAAATGATACATGATTAGTGAGCTGAGTTGTGACAAAGATCAAATTCTCTTGGTTATATGATATTCTACATTGTCAGCAAAGGCGCATGGGTAGTGTTTCCTAAAACTGGGTAAGTTCTCACACAAAATTGTTCATCCATTACTTAGGTTTGCTTTTATTCACATTGTTCAGCCATTACATAGGTAGTCCCTGATGCATTTTCTTAAATATATATTCAGCTTAGTGCTAGGTTGGTCTTGAAGGATTAAGCAGTGCCACATTAAATTACTTTTACTTCCCTGTAAACACCTTGGATCCTACCTTCTTTAGAAACAAAACTGCACTACTTTTTCCTAGAGAAGCCCAAATTTAAAGAAGTGTTTCTTTTCCATGTTGTTTCTTCTACTGGTTGTCAGAGTCTTATTCTTGATTGAGAAATTATAATGTGACATTGTAGTTCGAAGGTAACTACGAAGTTTTGAGTGATGTACATTAGTTAATGATTTTGAGCTACTGGTGGGAAAAAATCAAGGTTCGGCATATTGGACAGTAAAGCATATGTTTCAAGGTTCAGCTATACTTTTCTAGGCTGTACAGTTTTTTTCTAACTTGAGAAACACCTGTCTTTGACAAACATAATTAGATCATAGGCTTTTTAAAGAAGATACCAGGAACATATAAGTTTGACATTCCCAATATTATTTTCCATTCCCTTGAGATAATATTATTTTTGCTAATATTCTTAGTATACACAATTTTGCCATGAAATACACACGATAAGTCAGAGTAATGCCAGTTGGCTGGTGCAGATATAATGTTTGGTGGTTCGACTATCCATTTCTGGTGTTTGAGTAGAACCCTATTATTTCAGGTAGTCTCAGTGAAGCTAGATGAATGGACAGATGAACAAGTTGATTTTTTGACCGACTCGGGCGGAAATGGCGCAGTAAACAGTACACCTTTCTCCTAATACATCATACCAAGCATGAGCAGGACGTGAGTAATGGTGACACCAACGCATAGGGGAGAGGGGGAGAGGAGGAGAGGAGGAGGGGGAGCTCACGGGGGCGGTGGTGTGGACGGGGCGACGAGGTGGGGCGACGAGGTCCGGGTGGTGGTGGTGCGACGAGGTCCGGGTGGTGGTGGTGCTCCGGCGACGGTGGTGTTGACGGGGCGGCGTCCGGGCCACGGGCGACGAGGGCGGCGGGGCGATGGCGTCCAACAAGGTGGGGCGACGGGGAGAGCGGCGCCGAGGAGACGAGGACGACGGGGCGGCGGGGCGGCGGCGTCGGGAGAGGAGAGGGCGGTGTTGGGGCGTCGGGGCGGAGACGAGGACGACGGGGCGGCGTCGAGGCGGCGTCGGGGCGGCGGGGCAGTGGCGTCGGGAGAGGGGAGGGGAAGGGGATCGAGGGCGAGGGCGAGGGAGAGAGAGGGGATAGGTTTGGGCCGGCCGGGATATGGATGGGGGCGGCACAATACTAATGGCGCACCACACCACGGTGCGCCATAAGTACATCCATACTAATGGCGCACCTCGCCCTGGTGCGCCATTAGTATTTTTTTTTATTTCTGCTCGAGCCAACAGGTTATCTTCCACCTGACCTGATCCACATCAAGTTCCCTCTACTAGCTCGACTGGTCAGCAACCAGTTCTCACACCAGGAGGTCCTGGGTTCGATTCCCAAGCTCCACAATTTTTTTTATGCATCTAAAATGTTGTTTGATACTTATTTGTGTTTAAATATGTTCAAACTTGTTTAAATCATCACAGTAATATATTTTTTATAAGACAGTAATAATTTTTTAAAAATATCATCAAACAGTAATGCCGGTGGAGCGGGGAAGGGTGTGGGGGTGCGGGGGGTCGGCGGCGGCGGTTGAGTAGAGGAGGGGTGTGCGGGGGGTCGGCGGCGGCGGTTGAGTAGCGGGAATCGAGGGTGCGGGGGGTCGGCGGCGGCGGCCGGTGGACCGGGGGGTGCTCGGCGGCGAGGGGGGCCGGATCTGGCGAGGTGGGATAGCGATCGAGATGGAGGGGGATCGAGATCGAGTGTCCATGAAATTTAAAAATATTCATGATAGTTCAAAAAGTGCCCATGAAATACAATCGAGAAATGAAGGCTACGATTTAAATACAATCGATCTTAGCTAGCTATCTGTTCACAATCTTCTTGCCCTTCTTTTTCGCAAATGGAGTTCTTCTGTGGAACGGACGTCCTTTAGGTAGGGTGGTCCTGCTTCTTCTTGTGGTGTATGCTGCTACTTCATCATCGTCGTCATGTTCGATCCTCGGGTCGCCGTACTTGTCGAAGTCTTGCTCATTGGCTACTCCATCCATTCCGATGATCTTCCTTTTGCCTCTCCTCACGACAACACGACTGGGCTTTGGCGGGTCGGTAATGAAGAAGCATTGGTCCACTTGGGAAGCCAGTACCCATGGCTCATTTTTCGCGGTGACGTTTGCGCCCGCGGTCTTGGATTTGGCTTCGGGTATAACCATGGTGGTGAAATATCGGTCTTCTTTTAGGACGCTCTTGGCCCATCTGACACGGAACATCGGCACCTTCTCTCCAGCGTAGCTCAGCTCCCAGATCTCCTCGATCCTTCCGTAGTATCTGTCCTTGTCCTTACCGGTGTAGGATTCCATCGTTACCCCGGAGTTCTGATAACCATCGCTCTTCATGTCCTTGTCCTCGGTGTAGAATGTGTAGCCGTTGATATCGTACGCCTCATAGGTCATCAGGTTGTGCTCGGCGCCCTGTGACAAGGTGAATATGAGTTGTTCTTCCGCGGAAGAATCTTCATGTAAAGGGTACGACAGAAGCTTCTGCTTGAACCAACGCGTGAAACATGAGTTGTGCTCTTTGAGTATATCTCCGTCCGTCCTCTGTTGGCCTCGGTCATTGTACGTCTTCTCAATAAAGGTTTTGTGCTCTACCACCCAAGGATCGACCACGTCTATGTGTTGTAGCGCGACTAGGTTTGCTCTTTCAAAGTCGGCGAGTCGACCCTCGAAGTCGACATGCATTTCGCGGCGACCCTCACGGTGACCCCATCCAGCGAGCCTGCCGAGGTGCCTGTTGACGGGCAGACCAACGGGGTTCTCGATGCCTAGATAATTCGTGCAGTAGGAGATGCACTCTTCGGTCAGAAAGCCCCTGGCTATACTTCCCTCTGGACGTGACATGTTCCGAACGTATCCTTTGATGACACCATTCATCCTTTCGAACGGCATCATGCTGTGCAGGAACGTCGGCCCGAGTTGGATGATATCCTCCACGATATGGACCAGCAGATGCACCATAACGTCGAAGAATGCGGGCGGGAAGTACATCTCAAGCTCGCATAGTATCACCACGATCTCTTCCTGTAGCCTTCTGAGTTGCCTCACGCCAATCGACTTCCGAGAGATGACGTTGAAAAAGTTGCATAGGCCAAATAGCGTTTCACGGACGTGCGCGTCCATGATCCCACGGATTGCAACTGGAAGTATCTGCGTCATCAGCACGTGACAGTCGTGAGACTTCATCCCGCTGAACTTCTGCTTCGCTGGGTCTAGGTATCTGCTTATCTTCCCCGCGTAACCGTAAGGAAGTTTTACTCCTAGGAGGCAGGTGAAAAACTGCTCGATCACCTCCTGACTTAGAGTGAAGCACGCGGGAGGGTAGTCATTTCCGGTCTTCTTGGCCTTTTTGCCTTTGCGACGACTTTCTGTGTCCTGCTTCGCCTCATCATCATCATCATCATCATCATCATCATCATCATTAGCATGAAGCTCCTGCCTGATGCCCATTGATTTCAAGTCTGCCCTTGCTTTCGGCCCATCTTTGGTCCTCTCTGGCATGTTGAGCAGGGTACCAAGCAGACTCTCGCACACGTTCTTCGTGATATGCATGACATCAAGGCTGTGAGGCACACGGTGGATCTTCCAGTACGGCAAGTCCCAGAAAACAGACCTCGTTTTCCATACCTTGAGCAGGGGCTCTAGCGCCTTTCGCTTCTTTCCCGGCTCTGGCGCCTTTTGCTTCTTTCCCGGCAGTGGGCAGTCTTTCCAATTTTTGAACAACTTGTCTATTTCCTCGCCGCTCCTCGTACACGGGCCTTTTCGGGGTTCGGTTTCACCATCGAACAGATCCGCACGTTTCCTCCACGAGTCATCGTCGCGAAGCCACCTTCGATGTCCCATGAACACGGTTTTCGAAGACCCGGGATCTCTATCTAGCTGGCGATACGTTGTGTCATCCATGCACCTTACGCATCCAGAAAATCCGTGGACTACCTGCCCCGCGAGATATCCGTAACCGAGATAGTCGTGCACCGTCGTGAGCAGTGCGGCTCTCATAGGGAAATATTCTTTCTCTGCGGCGTCCCACATATTGGCTGGCATTTTCCACAGCGTGTCAAGCTCCTCTTTCAGCAGCCCCAGATACAGATTGATGTCGTTCCCTGGTTGTTTCGGCCCTTCAATTAGCATACTCATGTGAATGTACTTCCTCTTCATGCACAACCAGGGGGGAAGGTTGTACATCCACACAAACACAGGCCAGGTGCTATGTGTGCTTCTCTGGCTGCCAAACGGATTGACTCCATCGGTGCTCGCGCCCAGCACAATGTTCCTTGGATCGTTCCCAAATTCCGAGTCTTCGAGGTTCAACGCTTGCCACTGGCTCGCATCCTTAGGGTGACTCAGCATCTTGTCTTTTTTTATCTATCTCCGGATCATTTGCGTCATCTTCTCGCTTCTTCTCCTCCCTATCCGCGTGCCAACGCAGGAGCTTTGCTACCTTAGGGTCCGCGAAATACCGCTGCAGACGAGGAGTGATCGGAAAGTACCACACCACTTTTCGAGGAGCTTTCTTCCTCTTCTTGTATCGAGTGACGCCGCACACCGGACATATGGTAGACTCCGCGTGCTCGTCCCGATAAATGATGCAATTGTTCATGCACACATGGTATTTCACGTGCGGTAAATCCAGAGGACACACGATTTTCTTCGCCTCCTCCAAACTGGTCGGGCACTTGTTCCCCTTGGGAAGACGTTCGTGCCAGAATGACATGTTCTCGTCGAAACATGCGTCGGTCATTTTGTGTTTTACCTTCATCTCCAGAGCCATGAGCGTTACTTTCAGGCGGGTATCCTCGGGCCTGCATCCTTCATACAATGGAGTAACCGCGTCTAACTCAAGTTGATCCATCTTGGCTTTCTCTCGGGCGGCAGCTCTTGCGTTATCCGTCTGCTTGAGAAGCAGCTCTTGAATATGAGGGTCCTGCACCCAGCCCATCGATGGTCCAGCGTCGTCTGCTCCGCCGGCATCATCATCTTCATGATCATGCCCGTCGTCTGCTCCGGCATCTTCCTCATCATCATGTCCTGCATCTTCTACATGATGACTGTGTACAGCATCACCGTCGTGATCATCTCCTGGGGATTCTTCGTCTTCTCGCCCGCCCGAGCCGCGGTGGTTGTCTTGCTGCCCTTCCTCATTTCTTGCCCGGCCCCCATGGACGACTTCGTAGTCATCTTCATCACCTTGCCACCGATAGCCATCCATGAAACCACGCAAGAGCAGGTGGTCCCGCACCTGCCCGGAATCCGGGTCCGCAATAAGGCTCTTCAGCTTGCATCTTCGACACGGACATCTTATCTCCGTCTCGTTCTTTTGAAGCATCTCGGCCTTCGCGGACCTCAAAAACCTATTCACGATGCCTTCGGTCATCGTGCGGACCATGGTCGCCTGCGGGGTAGAGCAAAACGATATTTTAGAACCAAGAAAAAATTTGGCATGACTTTCCCTAAAAATAGGACCAAAAAGAATGCTTAATGCCAAAATTCTCGCCGAAACGGAAATGAATCAACATTCCGGCAAAATATTGGCAACTATCGCATTTCAAATACCGGTACACCTCCAAACACAAACACATATGCAACACCACAAACATATGCAACACCACGAACATACATAGATCTAGCTAGGCCATAAAAAGTGCATGTGCACATTGTTGTAGGGAGAACAACATAAATATAGCTTCCCCCCTTACTTACCTATCAAAACAAGGTAATTTAACCACTTAATTTGAATGAATCTATGGTGGAAATGAGGTGAAAAAGAGAAGGCACCCGAGACAAGGAGGAGGTGGAGAGAATGAAGTGGGGAGAAAGAAAGTGTGGGTAGGAGAGGTTGTCCAAAATATCTTGTTGTTGCCCACTTACTAATGGCGCACCAGCACTAAATGCGCCATTAGTAATCCAGGTTACTAATGGCGCACCTTCTCGTGGTGCGCCATTAGTAGTTTTGCAAAAAAAAACATACTAATGGCACACTGTTCTACAGTGCGCCATTACTTGTTTAAACTAGTAATGGCGCACGGTTGTACAGTGCGCCATTAGTAGTATTGCAAAAAAAGGAATAAAAAATATAATAAAAAAACAACTTTAGTGGCGCACTTTCCGACGGGTGCGCCATTACTAGTTACAACTAGTAATGGCGCACTGTGCCTGATGCGCCATTAGTATGTTTGGACAGGCGCACTAGTTCAAAAAAAATTTTGATACTAATGGCGCACCTTGTGCCAGGTGCGCCATTAGTAGTTTCAACTCTAATGGCGTATCTGAAGGTGGTGCGCCATTAGTATATACTAATGGCGCACCCCTTGTCTGGTACGCCATTAGTGTCAATCCCATCTATAGCCCTTTTTCTAGTAGTGTGTGTTGACGGATGGATACAGCTGGATGTAGGTATTGTTAGTTTGGGTGAGATATATTGCTTCCGCTGTATCCCCAACACCAGATTGCATAACCAGAAAGTTTCGGGAGTTTATAGGTGGTAATTCAAGTAGCTCCTAGAATATCTTTCTGACAGATGCATGGTATGGGATTGGGTAAATCTCTATCATATGTTTGATTCCGGCTTATTCTGCAAGCCAAATCCTTTGTTTTGTTTTATTTGTGGTATTCAAGTTGCTTCAATGTCAAGTGTTGATTCCATACCTTTCAAGCGGTGTTCTCATATTTCTATGGGAGTACTAATCCTTCTTGATCACTGAGGTTGTCATGTCAACTATTTTCCAAACCGGCGTGCTTCTCTTCAAGTGGATCCCATCATTTTTCCCATCCGCAAGATCAATTCTAAGTTTTCTGAACGGTGTTTATGCCACCTGCCCCAAGTTGTCTTTGTTTTTCCCCACCCTCCCACCCTTTTCTTCAAGGACTCAGATTTCTTAATCATGTATCCTTCTATTTGTGGGAAGTCTCTTCATTCTTTTCTGTCAATGTTCTTATCCGGTGATTTCCCAAGAAGATGCTCAACAGTTTTAAGTTCATCATCCTCCATTGTTGTTTCTTCTCCGGTGGATCCAATTCAAGCTTTTGATATTCATCATATTCTTTTCCTCGTTTCTAATGCTTTCTCATGCCGATGCACCTCTTAATCATTCACTTCTTCCTATTCATTTGTCCTGGAGTGCTGAAGATATCTCGGAAGACTTGTGTTTCCATTCTCAATCCGTTCAAGATATTTTCGAGGTTGTTATCTCATTCAAGTCATTTAATTCAATCGGTGCAATCCCCCCTTTCAATCTCGTTCAATGGTGTTTTCTTTTGAGTGGGCCCTAACCCACTGGTCTTTTCCCAGGATCTTACCTGACTCTTCGAATTATCAGGAGCGATTCTCAAATTCATTTCCAAGTTGACGTAAGAATGAATTATCATCAATCAAATGTCTTTCTCCAAGATTTTTCAAATCATTTCATTGTTGGCTCAACCTCTTCGCTTTTCATTCTCCCGGAGTATCTCAATAATTTTGGTGCTATTTCCCGTCGTCATTTGAAGACCGAAGAAGAGTTTTTCCTCTAAATCATGTCCGTTCACTCGAAGATTCGTGGTTCTAGCTTCATGTTATCAGTCTCGAATTATTCCATTTGTCAGATATTCCTTTTCTCACCCATCCGGAGTATTTCAGGAGTTGATTTCTATTTCTTTTCACCGGAGGCCATCGTTCCAGTTACCGTTATCCATTTATCCCGGTGCTTCGTTCAAGTGTTCTTTAATCAGCTCATTATCTCTTCATTCTTTTGCATCTAAATCCCCTCTAACATATTTGTTCTTCTAATTCTTCCCGGTGATTCATTCTCTTTCATCAATCATTTTCTAATTCTTACGGCGGTTCATTCAGATTCTTTTTCCTTTTTTATCGTATCAATCCATTCATTCTTTCCAATCGTACCGATGGTTCATGAAGACTTTCTCAAGTTTTGTGCTGTCACTTCTCAATCCTTTTCAAGAAGAATAAGTAGTATGAATAATCCATTGTTTCTCATCAATTTAATTGGTGGAGGATAAGCATACAATAAATCTTATTCTTATTTCATCCAAGTGAGTAATCCCTTCCTTTGGAGTTTGTTCTTAATGAATAAATTCTAGTTCCAAGTGTTTCCCATCTTTTATTTTCCGGAGTTCCAAGTTTTCTTGGTTATATCGTCGTAAAGCTCCATCTAAATCATCGCAAGGCTTCACCTTGTGTTTTTCAACTTATCTTTCTTTCTATCATCCTTTCATTACCGGAGTTCTTCATGGAGGCTCTACATGGTGGTTCGTCAAGGATTCTTTCATTCTTCAATTGTTCCTCAAGTTTTCTCTCGAAGCTATGATCCGTCAAGCCATACTTCAAAATAAACATGGTGCTCAACACATGTTTTGTTTTGAGGAGTTCAAGAATTCTTCATCTTGCATTCCAAAGTGCAATTATTTCTACCTTATCTTTTGAGGTGGTGTTATGTCACTCTTGACAATTTCATTCATGTTTCTTGATTCATATGTTGTCAAGAATGAGGTAGTTAAACCCATCAACTCCTTCGAGCATGAGTTCTTCTCAGTCCATCAATCTCTTCATTGGAGTTATCTTGTGTCAGATTTCACTTAAAGCCTTCCCTAAGGAATGTTGCTATTTGTGGTGCTTATCAATGATCCAAGTTTTCTCCTATCCTCTCGGCGAAGGCAGTTTTCAGCTCTTCGTTGATCTCAAACAAGCAATTGTTTTTTGTTAGTGGCAGAATTTCACCTCAAGTGTTGAAATGTTTCAATAAGCCCACTACAAGCTTATTCGTTTCATTGTTGGTTTCCCAACAACTCCGTTATAACCTTTTTGGAAGGGTGTTTTCCAAGCTCATTTGGGGCACAAGTTGGCATTTTCTCCTCCATCTGTTATTCCAATGATCTATCTTCTATTCAAGTTAACCGGAGTGTTATTCCGGAGGCATTGTAATGTCGCTCTCTTCACTCATCTTCGCGAATTGAGGATCGTGTTCTTTTCATGCTTATCCAGTTAACCGGAGTGTTGTAGTCTCATTCAAGTTCTTTCATCTTATCAAGTTTTGCTGCCTTCCTCTACCGGAGAGCTGTCTGAAATCCTTCTTACCCCTTGTGCCATTCTTTCAATAGTTTCGGAGGTAGTGTGTTGTTTATCTCATCAAGTATCATCCCTTCTTCTCAAGTTCATGTTCTATTCCTTCCATGTTCAACCGGAGTGCTGCCCAAATTATATCAATCTTATTCCTTCTCCATCTAGTTTTAACCGGAGTGGTTTCAATATCTATCTCATCACTAAACCTACAAGGTTCTCGAATGTTCCTTGTTCCTCTTTTCTAACGGAGTGTTTTCAACTTTGTTCATCTTTGTTGTTTTCTTTCTTCATTTTGCTCAACCTCTCAAGGTTCTTTGGTTTCACTCGTTTGTCGAAGAAGCAACTTAGTTTTACCTCTTCTCTTCCTCTTCCGTTTCTCTCCGGTGCCATCCTGGATCTCGGGTCGAGATCCTCTCGTAGTGGTGGAGTGTTGTAACGCCCCGGATCCGATGCGCCAGGTGTCATTCAGTTATTCGCCGTCGTTGCCATGTCATTTGCTTGCGTGTTGCATTTTGTCATGTCATCATGTGCATTTCATTTTGCATACGTGTTCGTCTCATGCATCCGAGCCTTTTCCCCGTTGTCCGTTTTGCGATCCGACACTCCTATGCCCTCCGGCGTTCCCCTTTTCGTCTCCTGTTGTGAGTGGGTGTTAAACTTTCTCGAAATGGCCCGAGGTTTGCCAAGCAGCCTTGGTATAGCACCGGTAGACCGCCTGTCAAGTTTCGTGTCATTTGGAGCTTGTTTGGTCTCCAATGGTTAACCGGGTAACCGTAAAGCCCCTCTCTCTTTGCAGCCCAACACCCCTTCCAAAGTGGCCCAAAACCCATCTAACTCCCCTCCATGCTCTCGGTCGTTCGATCACGATCGTGTGGGCGAAAACCGCTCCTCATTTGGACTCTCCTAGCTCCCTCTACCTATAAATATGCCCCTCCCCCGAAATTCGCGGATCAAATCCCCCCTAACCTAGCCCTCTCCTCCCCGCGCTGCCGGACATGTCCATCCGCGCCGGACATGTCCGCCGGACACGTCGCTCCGGCCAATCCCGTCGCGCCACATCGCCTTCCCCGCCGCCTCATCCAACCAGGAGCCACCACCTCAGCCCACGCCCGCATCATCTCTCTCCCCGCGCCGCCGCGGACCGCCCGGCCCACGGGAGGCCCGTCCCGGGCCGCGACCGGGCCCGAGCGCGCCCGTGCTCCGCCTCCGTCCTGCCCCACGCGCCGCCGTGCTCCCGCCGCCGGCCGCCTCGCCCTCCGCCACCGGCGGGCCCCTCGCCGGACTGCCCTGCCCCGTCCCCGACTCCGGCGCCTTCCCCCGTCGCCGGAGCTCGCGGATCCCCGCGCCGCCGCCTCCGCGCATCAAGGGCCCTCGCCGCCGCCCCGCAAGTCGCCGCCCGGCGCCGCCTGTGACCCTCGCCGGCGTCGTCCCTCCTCCGGCGCCCAGATCCGGCCGGCCTCCGCCGGACCTGGGGCCCGCCGACCCTGCCTCGTCGTCCCCACCTCGCCGGAGCCCCGCCAGCACCGCCGTCGTCCCGCTTGGGAGCGGCCTCCTCCCGCTCGACGTCGCCCGCTCGCGTTGACCCCGCGTGGGCCCCGTGAAGGCCCAGCCCGCCAAGCCTCCACCCCGGCCTGCTTCCTCTTCGTGGGCTGAGCCCAGGGTGAGCAGCCCCCTAATGCCCGCTCTGGGCGTCTCGTAGTTATTTGACGCTCACCTGTTTTTTTTTCCTGAAACTGCCAAGTCCCAGATTTCTGTAATTTTCATGCCATGTTCATCACATTGTATCTCTGCATCCGTAGCTCCGTTTCGTGCGTGTAATATGTCAAATTGTTCATCTCAACGAGTACATCATTTCATTCCATTGCATCATATTCATTTGAGGTCATATTGATGCCTGAATCATCGTTGCAAGAGTGCTTCATAATGTTTTCTGCTGTCTGTTAACAGAACGAGCTCTTTTGTCATTTTTGCCATGATTGATGTGTGCATCCTATGAGGTTGATGTCTACATGTGTTTTGAACTATGCCATGCCATCTTTACAGGGGTGTATGCCATGTATTTTTATGATCAATGTGGTGACTAGCACAAGCATGCAAACTAGGCATCATGATGTTGCTGATTTTAGTCCCTGTTCTGCTGTTATTTTGATGCCATGTAAACTTGATGCTACAGAGAGATCCATGCATATTTTGAGATACTTCAGTAAGGGTGTTTTGAACAATAGGTTATTGTCTATCCATTCATGCCCTTGTTTGCAATTATGGAGTAGTCTAACTATTTCCTGGCAGATTGTTTACATGTTATTCAATTTTGCCGAGGTTGTTGTAGTTGATCCGGGTATGCTATGATGTTGTTTATTGCCATGTATAGCTTCTATGACATGTCTTCTTGATGGATGTATGCTTAGTTTATCATGAAATGCTCTGTAGTGAGTTGCACAAGCTCATCAACATGCCTTCATAATTATGTTCCTGCCATGTTTGAATCTGTATAAAACTTGCTATGTTTACGTGGGTGCCATCATATTTTCTGATCCTTTGTGGCTTATGGTCAGTAAGGGTCTTTTGATCTATGCAATTAGTAGATTCATTCCATGCCTTTGTTTGCCATTATAAGTTCCTGTAACATGTTGTTTGATAGCTCTAAACATTGCATCGTGATGTTATTTTCTGCAAAGTCTGAAATTGTTATTACTTGCAATCTTACCATGTGTGTTTGAGTATGTTCTAGTGTTTTCTGGAGATAGCCCAGTGTTCATGTTTTGTAATGCTTTACCTATACATCATGCCCAAGTCTTTTTTTTATGTTGGGGTGCTGTAGCATGTCATTTTGGTGCTTGCAACATGCCTAGTAGCTGTTTTGGACAGCTTGTCCTTATAACTTGTTTCATGTGTGTGTGTTGAACCGTTGCTCCGTTTTGAGTGTGCTCTATATGAAACTTACTTGATTTTGCATGTAGTTTCATATTATCATGTTGCATCCTTGTTTTGAGGTGTTTGCTTGATGTTTGAATGCATTTTGCATCAATGCCATGTTTAACTTATTTTGTTCATATCTTCTAGGCCGTAGCTCCGAACTAAATGAACTTTATATGTAACTTGACTAGAATCTCGTGTAGATCATTGTTGTGCATCTTAACTTGTTGTTTAACAACTATAACATAATGTTTATTCAGATCTGGACCAACTTCGAAATATGCATATGAGGACTTACCGGAATTGTTATATGTTGTTCCCGGCCTCGTTTAAACTTGCCTTGGTGTGTTGCTCTTGTTTGCATCATCTCTTGCCATGAGTAGCTTCATGTAGCTTTGCCATGCATCATGCTTGTTGTGCATCATGCCTTGTTCATGTGTGGTGTGTTTACTGTGTTGTGTGCTTCTTCTCGATAGTTCCTGTTTTGTTGCGATCGTGAGGATTCGTTCGTCTACGCTTGGTTCGTCTTCGTGGCTTCATCTTCTTCATGGACCCGTTCTTCTTCCTTGTGGGATTTTAGGTAAGATGACCGCTACCCTGGATCTCACTACTATCATTGCTATGCTAGTTGCTTCGTTCTATCGCTTTGCTGCACTACCTATCACATGTTTATCGAGCCATCCCATATTGCCATGAACCTCTAACCTTTGACACCTTCCCTATGCAAACCATTGTTTGGCTATGTTACCGCTTTTGCTCAGCCCCTCTTATAGCGTTGCTAGTTGCAGGTGAAGTTGAAGATTACTCCATGGCGGACAGGATTTTGGTTAGGATATCACAATATCTCTTATATTATTAATGCATCTATATACTTGGTAAAGGGTGAAAGACTCGGCCTTTTGCCTGGTGTTTTGTTCCACTCTTGCCGCCCTAGTTTCCGTCATACCGGTGTTATGTTCCCGGATTTTGCGTTCCTTACGTGGTCGGGTGATTTATGGGACCCCCTTGACAGTTCGCTTTGAATAAAACTCCTCCAGCAAGGCCCAACCTTGGTTTTACCATTTGCCTCACCACCACCTATCCCTTTCCCTTGGGTCGGCCAACCCGAGGGTCATCTTTATTTTAGCCCCCCCGGGGCAGTGCTTGTCTAAGTGTTGGTCCGAACCGAGCAACCTACGGGGCCACCTCGGGGCAACTCGAGGGCTGGTTTTACTCGTAGCTTCACTCATCCGGTGTTGCCCTGAGAACGAGATATGTGCAGCTCCTATCGGAATTGTCGGCGCATCGGGCGGCTTTGCTGGTCTTGTTTTACCATTGTCGAAATGTCTTGTAAACCGGGATTCTGAGTCTGATCGGGTCCTCCTGGGAGAAGGTATATCCTTCGTTGATCGCGAGAGCTTGTCATGGGCTAAGTTGGGACACCCCTGCAGAGTATAATCTTTCGAAAGTCGTGCCTGCGGTTATAGGCAGATGGGAATTTTTTAATGTCCGGTTGTAGATAACTTGACACCAGATCCGAATTAAAACGCATCAACCGCGTGTGTAGCCGTGATGGTCTCTTCTCAGCGGAGTCCGGGAAGTGAACACGGTTTCTATGTTATGTTTGACGTAAGTAGGAGTTCAGGATCACTTCTTGATCATTGCTAGCTTCACGATCGTTCCGCTTGTTCTCTTCTCGCTCTTATTTGCGTATGTTAGCCACCATACTTGCTTAGTCGTTGTTGCAGCCTCACCACTTTACCCCTTCCTGTCCTTTTAAGCTTTGCTAGTCTTGATACCCATGGTAATGGGATTGCTGAGTCCTCGTGGCTCACAAATTACTACAACAACAGTTGCAGGTAGAGGTTATGAGATGATCATGACACGAGAGCGATGCTTGCTTGCGTTGAGTTCTTCTTCTGCTTCTTCGATCAGGGGATACGTTCCAGGTCGGCAGCCTGGGCTAGCAGGGTGGATGTCGTTTGAGTTCCTATTTGTGCTTCATCCGTAGTCGGATGTTGATCTTATGTATTGTGGTGTTGTATTCGTGTGGCATTGTATGCCTCTTGTATGTATCCCCATCTATTATGTAATGTTGATGTAATGATATCCACCTTGCAAAAGTGTTTCAATATGCGGGTCTATCCTTGGTGGGACCTTCGAGTTCCTTTTGGATAGGGCCGCATATTGGGTGTGACAAGTATATATATATTGGGCGGGTCTAAGTATATCTCGCTCCCTGTTATGTGTCTCTAACTATGATTCTCCATGTGGAATCTCTTTCTCTCACACAAACACAAAACTTTGTCTCCTGGGGTCTCATTTCTCTCTACTATTCCCATGTGTGCCACTCGCACACCCCTCTTACAGAGATGTATTTCGCTCCTTAGATATGAGAACCTACGACTCTTCCTCTTAAATATCTCTTTCTCACACACAAACACAAACTCTGTCTCCCAGGGTCTCATATTTCTCCACTGTTCTCTTGTATGTCGCTCACACACACTCTCTCTCCCTGGAGATATCTTGCGTTCCCTCATATTTCTCTCTAGCTATCAATCTCGTTGTGAAATATCTTTCTCTCTCACAGACACAAAACTCCGTCTCTCGGGATCTCATTTCTCTCTGATATCTGTTTGTATGTGACTCGCATGCACCCTCTCTCTATCTCTCTCACACCCACACACATAACTCAGCCTTCTAATCCACTCGACTCCTATCTCTAACACACACACTAGCTAGCATATTTATCTCTCTATTTATCTGATGCTCACCCTCACTCTTGCTTCCTATCACACACACTACATATGTTTCTCTCTGCATGCAGTCAAGTGCCCTCTTTTTATCTTTCTCACACACACACACATATATAACTTCACCCTCTAAACCACCCGGTGGTCATCGCCAACACTCAAACTAGCGGATGTCCCTCTAGCTAGCATCTCCATCTCTCTATCTATCTGTAGTTTCTCCGTCAACATTTCTTTCTCGCACGGAGTCTTGCTTCCTATCACCCACACTATATATGTCTCTCCATACATATGCATTTATAGGTTGATCTCTTTTGCACAATCGTAGTGCCTCACTCCCTCTGCTCGCCATAGATGCATGCTCCAGACCACGCCACTATCTCTTAATGACAAAAAGACATGCTCAATTGTCGGGCATTCTTCCCTGCATTCTCACATGCATGCATATTGTCATACCGATCCGTCTCTCCCATGTCGTTGATCTTATGACTTATGTCTTCTTTCTTTTATCTCGATCATGTGCGCGCACACACACACATCCCACGTATACATGTATACCTATCACACATGCACGTTCAAGGTCTCTATGTCTCCATACGTAGTTAATTACCCTCAACCCTAACGCCACATCGAATCATTCTCCTCTTGTGTACACATAACTTCCGCCTGGATGGGTAAAACACACACTCACACTTAACAATCTCCTTCTAGCTACCCCCCTCTCACTCTTCCCCTATATCCCCGAAACCAATAAGACCATCCCTTTGTTTAATTCTCGCCTACATGCACCATCGATATATAGTAGTCTTCCTCGGTCTCTCACAAACAAACACATTCTCTCGATGTCGACTACTCTCACGCGCACACACCTTCTCTTCCCTCTCTACGGGCATTTTCTCTCTCGCACCCCATCGTTGGTGGCCTCTACCATACACATCACCTCTCTATGATGAAGCCATGCACACTTACATTACATACGCCACCGAGAACCGCGCGACACACACACACACACACAAACATACACACACACGCACGCACGCACACGCACCCACCCACCCACACACACACACACTAAGACTCCATCTCTCTCTCACACACACACACAAACACACGCACACACACACACACGCACGCACGCACGCCCACCCACCCACCCACCCACCCACAAACACAAACACACACACACTCTAAGACTCCATCTCTCTCTCACACACACACACACACTAAGACGCCATCTCTCCCCCCCTTCTCTCACACACACACACACACCCACACACACACACTAAGACTCCATCTCACACACGCATGCTTCTAGGTGGAGCATTTGTTCCTACCACCCTTCATCCAACTTTACCAGTATGATAAACAATCACCTTAATTTACTTGTATAACATGGACAAATTCCACTTTACTTTAGTAGTCAGCAAACTTATCATCTGTACCCTTATAAAAAACGAGTTAGCGATGATGGTGTGCCTGCCATCTTGTAATATAGACCGTCTGATCTATATCTGACGGATAGAAAGCAAACTATGATAATTTTACAAAAGATACTCGCACCTCTCTCCACATCCTTATCTCCCACAACCTCATTGCTCAGCAATTAAAAAAGGAAGTCTCTGAAACAATCTAGCATGGTGGCTGCTGCCGCCTGCCGGCGTCGTCCACCCCCATGCGTCTGCCCATTCCGACCACCAGTCACCACCATGCTCCACTCCTCCTCACCTGATCTCTCATCTTTCATTTTGTCGATGACATTCTCGAGATACCAGTTATCCGATAAAATTCTCGAGATATCATTAGTTTTTACACATGAGATTACTCCTGCATGGGTCAATCACAACAGGTGTTTTGGTAAAAAAATGCATATTGATGTTCAGTGAAATGCACGAGCATCTTGCTTGTAATTATATAACGCAAATCACGAGCAGGAAGTGACATTTTTTTACACAACCACGTTAACATAGCTACGTAAATCACTAGCTAAAGTAAATACCATTATACTTATATCCTGATGCAAAAGGTTGAGTACAGGTCGGAAGAGTAGAGTCGCACACACGCACTCTGTCTCTCAGAATCTCTCTCACACACACACCAGTTACGTGACGCCCACTTAAGCAGACACGTATGTTATAATTTGTGCACCCGCGGGTACACGTGATGCTGCATATTTATTTAAGCCGGACGGCGAACCCAAACAGTAGCTGCATTCATTCCCCTCCTGGCGCCTCTTCTCTGGTCGCCGTCGCCCGGTAGCCATGGCCCGACCGAAGGTAACAACATATGCCATACTCCACGTCGGAGCGGCGTTTAATATGGAAATTTTAGTGGTCATGCATGCATCTTTTTGTGCTAGCACTCCTATATAAGGGTTGACCGGTCGCTTCCCGCGGACGTGTGCGGGTGGTGGAAGAGGAAGGAGAAGGGAAGAAGGCTGTGGAGTAACATTTTTTACCACAATTTCTTAGGAAATTGAGTACAATAATTGAGTAGTTTTGCAAACTACCAGTACTACACCTGAAACGGTTAAAACCCCATACTCCCTTGCCAGCGCGCTTCCCGCGTGAAACGGTCAGCATTGCCCTGGAGTGTCAGTGCCGCATTAATGCCCGGCTAGAGCGGAGGCGACCTCTCACTGGCGCCGGCTTTGAAATGGCGCGATGGCCGAGAGAGCACGGCTTCCCGGTGCACGCGACTGCTCCGCGTCGAGACTGGCCATAGGCCCTATTTGGATCCATGGATTAGAGTTATTTTGAGCTAGTTGGGACTCAAATAGCCCTAAAGTATCCAAGCATGAGGGTTTAAATTGGAGCAAGTTGCACCGAACCCACCAAAAAAACTATCCCACCAAAGAGGTGCTAACTGGAGATAGTCCTCATTGGGACCACTGAAAAATCACTTTTCTCTCTCCATCAAGTGCATTTATTGTCATCTAACCCTGTCGCCCAAACACCTCTTTGGCTACAGTTAGTTCAGGGTTAGACATGAGTTAGTCTAACCTCTAGCTAAGTTAGAGTATCAAACAGGAGCAGTATAGGACATGCAAGTTGCTCAAAGCATACAGTCAAATTCGTACGTGAAAGGATTTTTTTGTTTTTGAAAACGGAACGTGAAAGGAGTTTTTTTAGAATGCTCTTGGCATGTCACTAACATGTGATGAGTTAACCGACCTCAATAGACGGCAAAAATGCCAGCCCGCCACACTTTTAGAGAGTAGAGGAGGGAGAAACGATATAGGTTGCTGGATTACTAGAGATAGGTGTAGCACGGAAGCCAAGAAATATGGTGATAGCGTGGGTTAGCCATGTACTAGTATGATGTAACTACACTGGGCTGCCGTGTTTCGTACTCTTCCAGTCCACTGTGGGGATGATTGGTTGATTTTATATCGCTGAATAATATTAAATATTATGAGTGCAGACACTCCACCACGAGGTTCCTTGCTCCTTCTCGGTCGTCGGGAATCTATGTTCTTCCACTCTATTTTTTTACGTGAGCTTTGTTCATCATTTTGCCAACACGCAAGATATCTAGCATGAAGGTGCACGTGTTATGCAAGGATCGTTCCATCTATAAGAAGAACACGTGGGACTGGAACTACGAGACGGACATGTACCCAGAAGTGGACGTAAAAACCTGAGTAATGTAGCGCAGTAAGTGAAGTAGAAAAGCACAAATGGTATGAACATGCGTGGCATATAGGGTGTGTTTGGTTGCGTTCTCGTCTCAGCATTGTTGTTCCCTCTTCATGCATGCTCAACTCAACACCCCTCTTCATGCATGCTCTCTTCATGCATGCTTCTAGTGTATTTGTGCTAAACTAGTGTGGACTCATGCACCCTCCATACACTCTACCAAACACCCAAAAGTGGGTCGAGAAGGGAACTCTTGGGCGGCATTTGTCTCTTACTACGTACTACCACTAAATGTTGTACGTGCAATGCACGGTGATGTTATGGAGTACGTGCCTAAGTACTCTACTACTACTATATTAGTTGGAGGCACATATTAACTTCTATATTTGTTTACGTGTATGCCCCGAGACCTTCCAATTAGACGTGTCTTTCTCTCCAGGTTGCACTTTGTATCATTCATACCACTAAGTACTACTACATGTGGTCTCCGACCCAGAAGTGGAAGAAGTGGAGACGCTCTACCACGCTGTTTTTTTTTTTGCGCTGGGCTCTACCATGTTGTTCATGTCCCACTCCTTTCGCTGACGTGTGGGACATCCAGCACGTGCCGTGTTTGGCACTCTTTGTCGTAAGAGTTGAAACGCTAGCATTCATCAGAAATAAAAAATAATTATAAATCAGCAGTGATACTATTTTTTTGAGAACCAATCAGCAGTGATACTATACCACGCGGTTTCCTTGATCCTCGATATCGGAAAGAATACTTCCATTCGCCAACATGTGGGACGTCGACTATCCTAGTCCACTTGCCATGCAGGCAGAACTCCAAGGGAGAGTCACCCCGGTCGTCGCGCCGCAGTAACAATGACTAATGAGCCGTCAAATCATAGGCCCACTTCCCACTTTGAAGTTGCTCGGACGAAGGAACCATCATGACTTCATTGAATTCTGCTTCTTGAAGAAAACTACTGTACTAGTAGTACTGCTAGCTACAGTAGTTACTCCAACAGAGGCCTCCTTTGGTTCATAGGATAGGAATTTTATAGGAATATGAAAATCATAGGAAGTGAGCTGACATACATCTCAATTCCTATAGAGAAAGAGATGCCATTTGATGCATAGGATAGGAATTTTTCCATTTAGTCTAGGCTAATGTACTGGTAATTTGCTCTAAAAACTACAATAGTAACTAGTAGTACTGGTACATGCTCATACTCAGACACAGACACACACACTAACTACTAGTACTACTACTTCTCATGTGCTGGCCAGACGCCGTCATTCTCCTTCCCGGCTTTGCCGGTGACACCCCACCGTGCTTGGATCTCCGCCGACCTCTCCGCAGCAGCGCGTGCGTTCTCTTCTTTCTTGCGGCGACGGGCCTCTATTTTCTTGAGTGCTTTCTGACTTTTCCGCTCCCTCTGTGCGGCTTTGGCCGCCTCTTGCTCGACCGCCCATTCAGCCTTGGCATCTTCAAATTCCTCCCACATAGGCGTGAGGTCGTGAGCGGCGATGAACTCGGCATGGCGGGATGCCATCGCTTCCCTACCATTTTGTGTGCAGTCATGGGCGGCGAGGAACTCGGTGCGGCAGGATGCCATCACTGACTTACCGGTTAGTGTGCGGCGCGGTGGCATCAACGATGCTTGGTGAGAGCTCTGGGGTGGAGTGGCCGGACAACCGTATAGTGTGTTGGTTTGTCAAGAGCTCAAGGACAAAGGACAAAGAAAATTTGGATTCCCCTTCAATCCTGGTCATTTATTACCGAGTAAAATGCATTGCGGTCATCGAACTTGTCTTGATAGTTCACTTTGATCATTGTATACGAACTATGGTGAATATACGGTCACTGGCTCAGCGTATAGCTCTGTATTTGTCTGGTTGACCAGTAAAACAGTCCGCATGCGCCTCATCAGCTCGTGTTCTTTATCTATCTACGCGGGCCTACCTGTCAATGGAGAAAGAAATATTGTAAAAACCATGAGTTCACACTTTACCACCACGCCAGCGTCTGATCGCCCTGGCCTACCAAAACCCCTTCCATCGCTAGTGCGCGCTTCCCACCAGAAATGGTCACCGTTTCTCCAGAACGTCAATGTTGCATTAACCGGACTTAACTGCAGGTGCAATTGGTGTGTCACTGACATGCGGGCCAGATGCCCGTTGGGCCCACATGTCAGTAACCCAATGCATCTGCAGTTAAGTCACTAAAGCAGCGTCCGCATTCACGCCCGATGAACCTACTCCGGCGCCAGTTGTCCATCCGTCTGCCGCGGCTCATTGCCATTCGCTCACTATATTAACTTGAGCCCCAGCTCCCAGCCATAGCCAAAGACCCACACTTATTCTCCTCCGGTCCCTTCCTTCTGTCGGCACCACTCCAACCATGGCCTCCTTGCGCTCCGAAGCTCTCTTGGACGTACTATCGCAGGAGCAGACAAAGGACATCGCCGGCTCCGCTCCGAGCGAGCTCCAAAGCTCTCTTCGATGTACCCCCCCCCCCACCCCCCCGACAGCGAGGAAGAGTAGTACACGGTAGGTCGCTGATGTCTACTACACAACCTTCTTCTTGTAGACGTTGTTGGGCCTCCAAGTGCAGAGGTTTGTAGGACAGTAGCAACTTTCCCTCAAGTGGATGACCTAAGGTTTATCAATCCGTGGGAGGCGTAGGATGAAGATGGTCTCTCTCAAGCAACCATGCAACTAAATAACAAAGAGTCTCTTGTGTCCCCAACACACCCAATACAATGGTAAATTGTATAGGTGCACTAGTTCGGCGAAGAGATGGTGATACAAGTGCAATATGGATGGTAGATAAAGGTATTTGTAATCTGAAATTATAAAAACAGCAAGGTAACTAATGATAAACGTGAGCGTAAACGGTATTGCAATGATAGGAAACAAGGCCTAAGGTTCATACTTTCACTAGTGCAAGTTCTCTCAACAATAATAACATAGATAGATCATATAACAATCCCTCAACATGCAGCAAAGAGTCACTCCAAAGCAACTAATAGCGGAGAAAAAACAAAGAGATTATGGTAGGGTACGAAACCACCTCAAAGTTATCCTTTTTGATCTATCTATTCAGGAGTCCGTAGTAAAATAACACAAAGCTATTCTTTCCGTTCAATCTATCATAGAGTTCATACTAGAATAACACCTTAAGACACAAATCAACCAAAACCCTAATGTCACCTTGATACTCCATTGTCACCTCAAGTATCCATGGGTATGATTATACGATATGCATCACACAATCTCAGATTCATCTATTCAACCAACACAAAGTACTTCTAAGAGTGCCCCAAAGTTTCTACCGGAGAGTCAAGACGAAAATGTGTGCCAACCCCTATGCATAGGTTCATGGGAGGAACCTGCAAGTTGATCACCAAAACATACATCAAGTGGATCACATGAATATCCCATTGTCACCACAGATAAGAACGGCAAGACATACATCAAGTGTTCTCAAATCCTTAAAGACTCAATCCGATACGATAACTTCAAAGAGAAAACTCAATCCATTACAAGAGAGTAGAGGGGGGAGAAACATCATAAGATCCAACTATAATAGCAAAGCTCGCGATACATCAAGATCATGCCATAGAGAGAACACGAGAGAGAACACGAGAGAGAGAGAGAGAGAGAGATCAAACACATAGCTACTGGTACATACCCTCAGCCCCGAGGGTGAACTACTCCCTCCTCGTCATGGAGAGCGCTGGGATGATGCAGATGGCCACCAGTGAGGGATCCCCCCTTCGGCAGGGTGCCAGAACAGGGTCCCAATTGACTTTTGGTGGCTACAGAGGCTTGCGGCGGTGGAACTCCCGATCTATTCTCGTTGTCGGTGTTTTTAGGGTATATGGGTTTATATAGGTGAAAGAAGTCGATCGAGGGGTGCTCGAGGGGCCCAGGAGACAGGGGGCGCGCCCAGTAGGGGGGGCTCCTATCTCCTGGCTTCCTCGAAACTCCCCTGGCTTGCACTCCAAGTTTCCTGGATTTCTTATGTTCCAAAAATGAGTTTCCCGAAGGTTTCATTCCATTTGGACTCCGTTTGATATTCCTTTTCTTCGAAATACTGAAACAGGCAATAAAGCAACAATATGGGCTGGGCCTCCGGTTAATAGGTTAGTCCCAAAAGTAATATAAAAGTGTATAATAAAGCCCATAATCATTCAAAATAGATAATAAAATAGCATGAATGCTTCATAAATTATAGATACGTTGGAGACGTATCAGTCGCCGCCGCTCTGGTCCCAGGAAGGACACCGCTACTCCACTAAGTTGACGCCAAGCTTTGTGGGGTAAACATTGGCGGCCGATTAGCCGCTTGACGGCAACATGGAGGAAGAAATCTTCAGAACCTTGTGCTCTAGAGGAGGAGGTTATCGAGGCAGATGAGGAGGAGGCAAAGGCAATGGCCGGCTTTCTCGGCTTCATGGCCGGACATGGTAGTCGGGCGCCGGCGATCATTTAGATTAGGTTTAAAGTACGTTTTAGTATGGTTTGTGTGAAATATGTAATGAATATCGTCCAGTTTGTAGGAAAAGTTTTTGAAATGTAATGAATTTCATCCGGTTAATCTGAAATTTTCTTTGTTTGCACGAATTTCATCCGGTTAGTTCATATAGTTGTCGAAAGGTATGCGGGCGGCATCGGATGGCATCCATCAGTGTCCTCGGACAGATGCCGGTGTAAATTTGTGGGCCAGCACTGGAGATGCCCTAACTATCATGCTATAATCGCTAACAGTGCTCCATTATTTGGCAGGGAACAATTATCCCTCGATCAAAATCAGATCCGCGGTGTTTCGCACTCCTCCCGCGTAAGAGTGTAAACTCTTGCTTACATAAAAATGGAGCAAGTGGACGACACTGTAGCACGTCATATCACTCAAACTAGACCGCCTAATGAACGGGAAAGCACCGCCCTCGTCATTTTGTTATGGATTTCTATTGATCGATCGCACGAAAATGTTACGCTTCGCATGTTCTAAAGGAAAAGGCGGCACACTTACGACTCGTACGCGTCGCACCCCCCGGGATTGGCACTCACGATAGTCCGGCTCGCACGCCGCTCACCAGAGGGGACACGCGTTGTCTTGCAATTTCACTGACATGTGGGACTGTAATTGAATAAACCGTCGATAGCCAAAATCTAATCGCTCGGCGGGTGTCGGCTGAGAAGAGAGAAACGGGGGAGGGAGAAGAGATCGCCCACCTGCCGCGCACAGACTCCAAGAAATATATGGTGATAATGTGAGGTGGGCCATGTTGGAGTCTGGACCGCTTCCGGAGCCCGCTCTGACCAGACGAGACTTGCCTGCTCACCCCGCGTGTGCCCATCCATGCTCCCACGTACGTGGCTTGATTTGATTGGAACAGAATAAGGCGCAGCCCCACCCCCTAAAAATCAGGGGGGAGATGATTAGATTAGAAAGACAAAAGGAAAAAAGACAGCCGTAGGATGAAGTGGGCTCACGGATGGGAGCATGGAGAGGGAGCAGGCAAGCCGGATCCGCTCTGACCGCCCTGGCCCCTCAAGACGCCAGTTGTCCGCCGCATGCATGCATAGCAAGTACTAAAATATTGGGCTATAGGCCCGCTTATGTGGAGGAGAGAGAGCCATTGACAAAGTCAAGGAGTGGGCTCTGCAAGAGCCCGTCTCTACACGTGCTCCTAGGTATAAAAAAATAATTCTAAAAAAAAGCATAAAATACAATTGTGTCGAAAAAAATAAAGATAAAAAACATTTGAGAGGAAATAGATAGAGAGAAAGTGAGAAAAAGTTCTAGTCTTATAGCCAACCTTATAGTCAACAGTATGGTAGCATTACATGAGGAAGGAGGGAGTGGTGCACATGCCAAGTTCACTGGGCTGCCGTGTTTCACACTCCTCCATCGTAACAGTGGAAACAATAGATTTCATCAAAAATAAACAATGAATGCTCGTTGCTCGTCCTCTATATCGGATTGAATACTTTCATTCACCGACATGTGGGACGTCGACTATCCTGGTCCACCTGCCATGCACAAAATTATCCTGGTCTACCCGGTCGTATCGCAGGCCCAACCTTTCCCACTGTAAGTTGTTCGGACGAAGGAACCATCATGACTTCATTGAATTCCTCTTCTTCAATAAAACTTACTGTACCCGCAATACTGCTACCACACGTGAAGACTGGACGGCACTGTACCACGTCATATCACTGAAACCCACTAGGCCAAACTAGCCTGCCTAGGTCGGGAGTACGTCTCTGCACTGCTATGATTTTGTGTTGTACGTCTCTGTACTTCTGCTATGATTTTCCTACCCTATGAAACAAATGAGGCCTGAATGTATCCGTGTCGACTATTGTCTGATCGATCGCTAGGCCTACAACTTTAGGAGCTAGGGCTATTGGTCGATTGACAACGGATAAGTATAAGCGTACCACGAGCTCATCAGCCCCAACGTTTCTCTTCGGTGAGTGTTTCGCAAGTACTATAGCTCGCACAGTAGCTAGCCTATTAACACCAAGAATCATCAAACAAGCCCTGCTGATATGATAAACAGTGCAAACTTACATCTAAGCATGCCATATATTACATCAAAAGCTGGTGAGGATACATCTGTTTCCATAACTCGGAGAGGGTTCGCATGATTCACTATCAAACAAAAGTTGCAAGTACTGCCCACACAAGACAGTGCACTAGCCCTAAGATGGTTTGATAACATGCATCGCTCTGGTAATTAAACACAGGGCAATGCAAACTACTCTGAAGGATTAGCGCGACCAACTATTTCTTGTCATCGGTCTCTCGGGCAATGACCATAGCACGGATAGCGGCATGGGAATCGATCTTTGGGGCGATGTCCACAAGACTGACCGCGACATCAGAATCGATCTCTGGGCGATGTCCACAGGATTGACAACGGCATCGGAATCGATCTCCGGGGCGATGCCAACAGGACGGACCGCGACATCGAAAACAATCTCTGGGGCCTTGTCCACAGGACGGGCCGTGACATCGGAATCATCAAGGACGTCCACCAGCACCTGCACAACCCTAACATATTAGCAAGCACATTGCAAATAATCAAAAACCACAACTATGGTAATAAGCCATTGTTTTTTACCTTGTGCAGCTCACCGGGGGATCTCATCCCTCCGGGGGCCATCTCCTCGTCCTCGATGGGGGGCGATCACCTTTCCAGGGGAATACTTCTTCTCAACGGCGACTATCTCCTCAAACTCGGCCTTGAGCCTCGCATAGGTGGCCATCAGAGTTTCTAGGGTAGGCACGGTGGGGCCCTTGCTGTTCTTCCAACTTTCATGAGGAGTTCGTCCGCCTACGTCGTCAACTCTTTGTCCAGTGCTTGTTTCTTGGAGTTCTTCGTCTCCATGGGTTGGCCCGCCAACATGGTCAACTCGTTGGTCGGTGCTTGCTTCCTGGAGATCGCTGTCTCCAGTGGGTTGTCCGCCGGTAACTTTTTGCCTAGTGCTCCAGGATCCATCAATGAACTGACAAACAAAAAGAAATCGAAAGGAAACCACAATCGCAATGAAAACGGGAAAATAATAGGCTGTGAGAATCGGTCGGTGCTTCGCAAAAAGAAGATTCTTGGAATGAAAATATAGCAGCATAACTGATTCGCCCACCTTTCCTTCGTCGGTACAGAAGAAAAATGGCAGAAGTGAGTCGCTTGGAGTGAGGTTTTCTGCAAGAAAGGGAAGAAAGGGCTTCGTCCAGTCCAACTTGGAGGCCACCTTACCACTGTTGGTAAAGGTGTGGGTTTTGTGATATGACGGGTCATGACGGCCACACCAGGGTGACAGGTGAGTCTCGATTGTAGCACCTCACTGTGATTTGGTGGATGGCACACGGGCCCGGATGCTTTGATGTCCCGCATGTAGATAGAGTGGCTAGTCATATAGGAGTGATCAGTATTGTGCACCGCGACCAAGGCGGAGAGGAAAACGAGAGAACTACGTAATTAATGCCCGAGTTTAATTAGGGTAGTTTTGTAAAGTACAAGATACATTCCTCCAATCGCAAAATGCCTTGGTTCATGAGATTTGAGATTTGAGCCCTATAAACCGGAAGGGAGGGGGTACTGCATGCGGTGTAGTCTAGTCACTTGTTGAAATCTCTAGAAAGGCAAGTACTCCTTTCCGGTTTACAGGGTTATACTATTCCCTCCGTCTAGGTGTGTAAGTCACCTTACGAAAACCAAATAGTCCCAAAACACTTAGGCGCGGTGCATTAACTTCTACCTTGTTTCTTGTTTCTTGACATATCAACCAATAAGAGATGAGAGGTGTGCATGCTTTTAATTACTTGAGACTACCAAACACGACATGCAGTGGCTAGTTCATTTCATGCAATGCTATTAATTAGCAAATAAACATTGGTGACCCCAGGAGGAAACGGTGCTAAGCGCGTGTACCTATGCAGAATGAGTATCAACCAATGGATGATGGAGTTTAATTGTTAAACAATTCAATGAGGGAAGCTTAGCTACAAATTCAATGACTTACTCACCTAGACGGAGGGAGTAGCAAGTACTACTACCTCCATCCTAGTTTATTGGTCCCCATAGTATTTATGCCAAACTTTGACCATATATTTAACTAAGTAAATAATAATGCATGCTAGCAAAAATTATATCCCTGGATTCGTATTTGAACATAGTTTTGAGAGATATTATTTTTGGTTACATGCATTAACATTTTTTTAGTTTAATCTAAGGTCAGAGTTTTGCACAAAATACTAAAGGGACTAATAAACCCAGACGGAGGTAGTAGTACTACTGCAATGGTGGGCTCAAATAGCAAACAGGCTCTCATGCAAGAGCTTGGCTACTATATGCGTGCTCCAAGGCACCACACCACGCGAACGTTCGCAACTGCCACGTTCGGGTTACGCTTGGCTCTTCGCCTCTTCGAGAAGATGAACAATGATGTTACTCCTACTTCTACAATATTGAACACTGCTGCATGTCTGTCCACCTCGTGCGGGAGGGATAGCGTGTAGAGAAAGCTTCTAATTACTGCTCCTGCCTTTGCGTCTATGACAGGTGGGCCCAACAGGTGGTTGGCCCTCCTGTCATGCAGCCAAAGGCAGGTGCAGTTAAGGCACCGGAGCTCAGTCCGCGAGGGAGAGGGCATTCTAGTAATCAAACTTGTCGGTCTTGTACGAGTTGATGCGACACATCAAAGCACTGCACTCGATATAAGTCTTTTTACACATTTCAAATGGACTACAACATACGGATGTATGTAGACATATTCTGCTTCTTATGTAGTCACTTTGTTGCAATCTCTAAAAATACTTATATTTGGAAACGTAGGGAGTACAACGCATGTATGCATGCCGTGACTTTCCTTTTGATACTTGCATGTGTTGATTTGATGCACCTTGCCAAATTTTAACTATAAATTTAACTAACCAAATTTTCATGCATGTCACAAAAAATTACGGGGCTGTTTGGATTGTGACTATGTTTGTATTATGTTGCCACATTATTTTTCCTACACTTGCCACACTTGCCAAACTTGAGTTGCTCAAATTGTTAGACACACTTTGGCTTGCCTAAGGGAATCTTGCCACAATTTTTGTGTCTATGACATGTGGCGTTCACTGCTAATAAAAAAATTCTTTTCTTAGGTGTGGCTAATAAAAAAGACTTATATTTAGGAATGGAGGGAGTAAAAAATATAAATTATAATGCATGTTGGGGCAACCCACGTTTCCGCTAATTTTAGCCGTGGGCTTGTTCACAATTTTTACAAGGGGTGGTTGTTCAATTAATGGAGGGACTTGTAGTACCAGACTTGAACGACACAAAGTGCGACCTGCACACTGTAACACCACTTGGAACAAGCGGGTAGCTATCTCAAAACACAATCAACAACTAAAAAACGCGACATGTCATGTAGTACACAATTTTAAACGATTGTTTTGATGGAGTGAAAAAGGAAAACTACCCACTACATATATATAGGCCGCAACCTCCCTGCTTGCTTGCTAGGGTTTCTCTATTCACACAATCTCATCCTCTCCATATCTAAACAAGATAGGGGTGGTAACACTGTCTTTCTCCCTTCAAAAAACACTGTCTTTCTATCCTCACCGCTGGTTACAGATCTGGACGTATCCCCCTCCGCCGGTGAAGGGGAGGAGGGGCAGCGTTTAGCCCGTCGTCGACAGCGAGGGAAGAGACCCACTTTCGGCCGCATCGTTATCTCTGGCCGAGCGCCGGCGCGGGAGGTCCTCCGATCCCTTCATCGTTGCCTATGGGCGGATCCTGCCTACCGCCGACCACCTATCCACATCCCGACGACTTTCAGGTATATCTTCGTTCGAAACCGCCTTAGCTCTACTTGCCCAGCTTGCTACATCGCTGCATGTGCATCATTTTCTACCTCTCAGCCCCTCTCGATCGGATGGTCCAACGTCACGTATTTTTTTCTTCTATTGTTAGAGGTAAAGCTACTTCATGGAGTCGAATCTTGTACTCTGTCCATCCGGAAATACTTGTCATTGAAGTGGATGTATCTAGATGTATTTTAGTTCTAGACACATCCATTTTGATGACAAGTAATTCCGGATGGAGGCAGTACTTGGTTCAAACAAGAAATAAAGTGGGGATGGGGGAATTTAGTATGTACATCGGACTTGGTACAAACAGGAAGGAAAGGGGGTGAAAGTAGTACAGACTGGTCATCCAACCGGTCTCTTGGTTGAAAGGGGAAATATAGGGGTAACGTTGTACACAGTGGTATGTCCAGGACTAGATTTACTATCCACACATAGGAGTAGGTGGCTAGAGTGAACAAAAATGGGACCAACCCAGATATGTTTCTTGGATGTTTGTTTCTCAGTGCAACAAACTATGAATCACCACTTTATGCCCTATTTAGGTACATGGTGCTGGACTGCTGGTGCACCCACTGTCCCATGCCCTTATACCAAATATTTAGTTGTTCTTAATCTAATGTCCCTGGTAAAAATGAAGCGATGCCACTGTTATAAGCCATGACAAGTCTAACTTAATTAATTAGGAGTACTTAAGTACCACAATACAATGAGCTGTATCCCAGCCAGTGCTTTAACTCTGCTAGAAGTTCTTGATAATCTTTCGATATAATCTCAGTACTGGTAAACAAGAGTGATTTCAACCATACATTTGAAGTGCACAAAAATATATACTATTGTGTGATTCCATGAGTGCTTTATCATCTCTTATGGGACTACATGAATAAGATTTTTTTTCTCAGGTTGGTACGGGCCTAAGGCCTTCATCCATATTAGTTTTTTTCATCTCTATTTGTATCGTGCTACTGTCCTGAGAAACTCCTTTATCTTTGCACGTTAAAGTTTTGCAACCTGTGATAAATGGCAATGCTTTGAGTGTTGAGCTAATTGGCACTGATTAAATAAACTAATACCTCTCTTTAAACAAGACTACTATGTTGCTAACTTTACCCATTAAGATAATGAGGGTGCTTCGATTTGTTAGTGTATGTTTCATTAACTAGTCCCACTATTACAGTAATCTCACTCTCTCAATATATGTGCCAACAGGGATGCTCGAATTTGGTGGAACTGCACAAAAACTTTGGGTGCTTCATTGCCTCGACAACTTCCGTCCTTTCCTGTCAGTCGCTAATCTCGGCTTGCTTTCTTCCTTCGCTGTCAGTCGCTTCGCTTATCTCGGCTTCCAGTCAAAGGAAATAGTAATTGATATGCTACCTCCCACAGGTTGGTACTGGTCTTTATCCTAATTATTGTGCTTGTCATGTATTGGTAATTTGGTATTGTGCTACTGTTTGTCGATTTTATAAAGGAGTAACTTGGAGCCTGAACTCGCAGGCAAATCATTGCATTTGGTGATTTCGGTAGAACTGCACAAAATGATCGGATGGACAAATACTTATGCTGCTGCTATGTACTCCAAAGTTCACTCAGACAAGCATTGATGTTGACAAGAAGTGCCTATATTCATTCGAGTATCAACCCGCGTCAACCAGTTGTCAAACTCCCAAGTATTATTAGAGTGAACGCCAAAAATATTGCTTGGCACATAGCCCAGAAGAACACAGTCCAGTTTTTGGTCCCAACTTGTGCCTTTTGGTTATCGGCAGATATGGTAGCGAACTGTATGGCATGGAGTCCAAAGATTCCAGATAAGTTGGTTGACGCGTATATTCATCTGGCACTTAATCAGTTTGCACGCCAGGGATGCTACATTTCAGTTGAACTGCACAAAAAAATTAGGTGGTTCATTTTCTAAACCGCCTCCTTTCTCATCTGCAATGTAGAATTTAGGCGAGCTACATGACCAAGATGAGCCAGTAAACTAGTTGGATGAAAGTAGTGGCCAAGTTGATCAAACCTCGCTCGGCACGATGCCACTATTTGAGAATAAACCTACAAGCAAAGTTCAGATTGTCTGTGCTGCCTCTTATGTACTCAAAAGTTTACTCGTACAAGAATTAATTTTAGCAAAAAGTACCTCTGACTGAACACCATTTACCAGTCTGTACCCTAGGTAATTAATGTTCGTCCATGGATCATATTGGTTGTGATCTCAATCATTTGGATGCATAAACATACTGAACATGTGTATATCTGAATCTTTTTGTGAATTATGTATGAATATTGTCGTGTGATCTATCAATCATTTGGATGCATAGATATGCTGAGCTTGTGTATATATGAATCTTTTGAGTTGTTGATAGTGAATGTTGGCTATGAATATGAACGTGTCCTGTGAACCTGTGTTTGATACGATTGTTTACCTTTTCTGTTGTATAGGTGTGAAAACTTGTTAGTATGCCTACTGTGGGGTATGTGACGTGTGGGTGTCAACGGCACACCTTCTTCCCGAGAAGAATTGCACCTGCTTTGTTAGGGTAGCAACGGCACATCAGCTCTTTTTAATCTTTTTTATTACTCTGTCTTCCCCTCTCCCCCGCTCAACCCCCGTCGTAATGTTTTCGGCCTCAAAACAAACATAGTACTACGTTGTTTTTAGGGCTTGATGAAAAATCGAGTGCTGGTTTCTGTAGGTTGGCCCGCCCAGCAAATGGGTTGCTGGTCCACCACGACGGACTAGGAGGCTAAAAATACAAGTTGTATGGTGCAGTGGCAATTAAAAAAATGCTATCGAGAGCCATCCACTGAAGAAAAAATCGCTCCTGATGTGCTTCTTCAGTCATGCCATCGGCCCCCTCTTTAATCCAGTTCGCTCGGGGATATGGTATCATTTTTTTCTAGAGGGCGAACAAGTATGAGCTAGACCTAAGTTTTGTATTTTAACATGTGTAGCCCACGACATACGGAGATAGTGGTTTCAACTAATTTTTTAGGTCTATACCGGCCTATGGGCTTCTTCTTAAAGATCGGTAGCCCAATGTATTTTTTTAATAGAACACAGGTCTCTGTTCTATTTATCTATATTAAGAATAATAATGATGTATCCAATTTATGTTTTCCCTTCTAACCACATTATATATATATTTATATTATTATTATTATCGTATATTTTATAGAGACTTATATATATATATATATATATATATATATATATATATATATATTATAAAAACATCCCATGTGTTATTAACTTATAAACGTAAATGTTTAACAGAAGTTGGCAAGGAAAATTCTAGTTGTTTTTGACTCACAGGCAAGGAAAATCCTGGTGATTGCGTACAAAAGCTTGCGAAGATTTTAAGGACCAATTTAATAATAACACACTCATTTTTATTTTGAGCAATAACACGTTAATTTGTTAATCTATCTCTAATTCTAATAATAAAGCACGGATTGACTCCTTGGATTCACCGTCACAATACGCTTTCTTACTGTGAATTTATGTTTTCAGTTTTTTTCTTCAACGCGTAGGTGGTACTACTCTCTACTCCCTCCATTCCTGGCGAAAAATAATACTCCCTCCATTCCCTTATACAAAGCCACAGACTCAAATTACAGGTACCAAGATAAAATTTACTGTGAATTTATGTTTTCAGTTTTTTTCTTCAACGCGTAGGTGGTACTACTCTCTACTTCCTCCATTCCCTTATACAAAGCCACAGACTCAAATTACAGGTATCAAGATAAAATTTAATGACGGTATTTTTCATAGTGGAGTACGACACATAGAGCCGGCCCGTCAGCAGATGACGTAGTACAAACTCGGTTGAAAAAGTATAATACGCCGCAAGCACTCGAACCCAGGAGCTCCCGCTAGACAGTCTTGATTGCTAGCCAGTAGAATAAACAACATATGATATTTGGTAAGAGCGCACTCCTAGATATGTAGGTCCTCCCTTCCGGTCAGGAAAAAAACATACACACATAAACGTGCATGTATCGTGCAATCAATCAGCCTCAACTAAAGCTTAAAAAAGCACCAAGTAAAAAATATGTACGCATCTACTGACAGTAAAAAAAGACACACATACACTTCTGCGTTGGACGAGCACAGCCATGGCCCACGGCTGCCATGCATGCCGTCAACTGCTGGAAGATTAATCGGCCACGTATCATCATGTGTCCAACTCAAACATTTTCTTTTATCTCTACCATATTACAAGTAATATGTGCACATTAAACATGTATAACAGATCTATTCAAGCCAAACATTAGTCTTTAATCGAATGACTTCCTAATAAAGTTAGAAAAAAGATTGGTTGTGATTTTCACGTGTAAGGTGAAGGATTATTTCTTTCCTTTTTTTGATACATCCTTTTTATTCCATTTCATCCGTTCGTTACCGGTATCATGTAGTTTTTGCTTCGTTTGGTATGTTCGTTGTCGGTCCCTAAAAAAAAGCGAGCGTAGAGGGATTGGAAGCATGGTTGCGAGGACTCACGAACCAACTCATCCAACCAAGGATCCTGCAGACAGAGAGGGGGCTTTAGACCGTCTCGCCATAGGTGGAATTCATTTACGGTTCGGAAACCTCCATCATGTATGATTCCTTTCTTAAAAAATTCCTATATGTACATTGTAGAACACGGTTGCGGACGTGCTGCGTCATGGGTTGGAGCTCGAGCGGAAGGAGCGGGAGATGGGGCTACTAGAGGACGTAAACGGGGAAGATGGCGATGAGGATGATAAGATTGGGAAGGAGAGGGTGGAGAGAAGGTCATGGGAATCGAGCCACCACAATCGACGACATGTGCGGCACGCAACGCGCTGCCATCATGGCCTTGATCCCGCCGATCTGGTCACGCGTTAAAGCACGTCTCCTGCCTTAAACTATCATCCTGGAGAACCTTGCCGTCGATCGGTCCACCGTTTTTGCCATCAACGACCATTGTTCCGCGACACAATTCCTTAACCGAGGCAACCTTGATCATGACAACTGGTATTTTTTTCCATACCGACGCATGAACATTGTGTTTATCATGCCAGGGACAAGTTTTTTTCTTTCCCATTGCAACACACGGACCTTGCCGTCAATCGATCCACCGTATTTGCCATCTACGACCATTGTCCCACCACACAATTCCTTAACCGACAGAACCTTGATTCATGACGGCTGGTATTTTTTCCATACCAAAACATGAACATTGTGTTTATCGTGCCAGGGACAACTGTATTTCTTTCCCGTTGCAACGCATGGGCATGTTTGCTAGTTATATATAGATATAATGTGCCTCTCCGGTTTATTCTTTGATATTAATTGCTTCTTCTAACATAACGTTATATATATAACAAGCCCAGCTAATTCATTTATTTCAAGGAAGTACAAATGGGCTGGGATTTCTTAGAAAACATAAATGGGCCTGATTGACGCGAAATTATTTGTTCATCCAGCCTAGCAATTGGACTGTACATTCTAGAAAACATAGGTTAAATATATGTCATATTTTTGCAGGCTAACATGTGGGCCAATAGGTCGAAGCCTACGCAGGGCGTTGTCAACTTGGTCAACAAATGATTGTGACATCCACAGCCATTGAATTTATATCCAATGGCCGGCATGCACCTTCAATCTCTCGTCTTCTTCCTCCAGCGTCGTGGGGACCGCCTGGTCCGGCCTCCAGCGGCTAGCGGCTCTGCTTAGCACGCATCGCTGCGAAGCACTACCCCACCGCCGGCCAGGCTATCCCTCCACCCCTCAACACCTCCTGTTATTCTCCACCGATTACAGCCCCACGCCGCACCAGAACCAGTTATAATCCTTCTCCTCCTCTCAATCTGCGACTCCACGGTCGCGTCTTCCCATCTCTGAGTCGTTCCCGTCCGGGGCCTCGCCGTCGTCCACCGCCTCGCTGCGCTCGGTGCAGCATGGTCAACAAACGAGAGTCATCAGAAGAGGACTGTATGTGGAGAGCCTGACGGCTGGGACCCACGAGGTGCATGGTCGCACGCAAGGAAAGTTCCTTCTTATTAAGCTGAAAAAAATGTTTCCTCCACCTGACAGCTGGGACCCACCGACTGTATCTTCGCACGGAAGGAAGTGCCTCCTTGTTTTGCGAAAAAAATTATTCATCCCATTGACAGCTGGGACCCGTCAGATTTGGTGGCTGACTTGTGGGCCTACTAAGCGGACGTGTACGCAGGGCTTTGTCAACTTAATCAACAAATGATTCTAGCAGCTGGACCATTGGATGTTAATCCAACAGCCGTGCTCCTTCTTCAACCTTTGTTCTTGCTCCTGTCTCCCGTGGGCTGCACCGCGACTGTGCTGCCGCGCACCCGAACCAGTCAAGTTTCTCACTCCTCTCCAGCTGCGACTCCACTGCCCCGTCTTCCCCATTTTCGAGTAATTCCAGTCTGGGGCGTCCACCGGCCTTGGTGCACTCGGCACGGTGTGGTCAACGCGGTCAACAACAGAGAGTCATCATAAGATGAATGTACGTGAGAGGCTGACAGTGGGGACGCACCACGCCCATGGACGCAGTGGCGGAGCTTGACAAGAACCTATGGGGGGCCAATGTAAAAAACATAGTGTTGTCGTGTTGCCCCTGTTTTACTCGTTTCCGGCAACACTGTAAAAGGTGATCCAGTAGTTTAAGGTTGTAACTGAGCTGGGTAGATGGCACTTAACAAATTCAGTAGCCAAATTCGTATGGGGGGCGGCCGAGGACGAGGGGGTGGCCTGCTGCAGGCGGACATCAGCGAGCATTGGCCAGTGGCGATCAGCCGAAGACGACCGTGTATCAGGTGCACCCTTGTTCCCCCCTCACAAGTCACAACCTCCTCGGCGCGCTTGAATCAAAGGCGAGTTTCTCCTTGGCATCGGCCTCGAGTCAGTGTGGCGGCTTGGTTCCCGGATGGAGCAGGCGGTTGAGGCTGTTGCACTCCTACCGTTGCACCCAGGTAGCCTTCTCACGCGGCTTTGTCTCTCTGTAACTGAATTCTCCTAGTCTCTTGCGCTGTTATAACATGCACAAGATTTGTGGAGTTAGCTGCGGTAGTAGTTGAGTTAGTGGCAGCACCTGCGAGTGCTTTGTACTGGTATATATATACTAGTGTTGGAATTAATACAAGTGTGGTTCCAATCATCTTGTGATCTCCTTTCTTACAGAGGCGTGCAGCAGTGCCCGAGCAGCAAACGTGGTCGGGGAAAAGAGACGGAGACGAGCCTTGAGCAGGTTTGTGCGGCGCTTGTGCGGCCCTAAGCAGCGAGCGTGGTTGGCAAAAAGATGAGCTTTGTGGCCTTCTGCGGGTATGTCTACTACGTAGTAAAATTAAATAAGCATTTGGGCTGGGGGGCCACAACCCCCTCAGTGTTGTACATAGCTCCGCCGTTGCATGGACGCATGCATGCAACGGAACGCGGCGTGGTCAACACGGTCAAGGAACGACTTCCCTCGGAAGTGTACTGAGAGGCTAACAGCTGGGTCCACGGCCGCAGCAAGGAAGTGCCTCCTTATTACATGGAAATAATGATTCGTCCATCTGACAGCAGGGACCCACTGGACGGGCCACCGTATTTTGCAAAAAAAACATTTCCCCCTAACTGCTAGGACCCACCTAATGGGACACCGTATTTCACGAAAAAACGTTCCCCCCGCTGTCAGCTCGGACCCACCGGAAGTGCCTCCTTATTAAGCAGAAAAAATGAATACTCCCCCTGCTAGCTGGGACCCACCTTGGTGGGAGGCTGACTTGTGGGCCTACTAAGTTGACGGGGACGGAGGGCTTTGTCAACTTAGTCAATATGAACTATTCTAGCTCCAGTGACCGTACGATGTCCATCTAACGGCTGTAGTGCTTCTTCAACCTCTGGTCTTCTTGCTCCAGCCGCCCAAAGCAGCTCCGGTCGTGCCGCGTGCTCCTGCCTCTCGTGGCCGACTGTGATGCCGCGGAGGCCTCACTGCCCCCTACTACTCCTGCCGCTGGCCGGGCCATCCCTCTACTCACCCACACCCCCTGCTATTCTCCGGCAACGGCAGCCTCACACCGCAACCGAACGAGTGAACCCTCATACTCCTCTACGCATGGGCATCCACTGACGCGTCTTCCCCGACTCCACGTCGTCCCCTTCCTAGGTCTCGCCGTCGTCCACCGCCCTGGTGCTCTCGACGCGGCGTGGTCAATGTGGTCAAGGAACGACTTCCATCGGAAGAGTACTGTATGTGTAGAGGCTGACAGCTGGGTCCACGATGGCCGCAAGTAAGTGCCTCCTTGTTACGCGCAAAATAATTATTCATCCACCTGACAGCAGGGACCCACCGGACGGGCCACCTTATTTAATGAAAAAAAACGTTTCCCCCCTAACTGCTGGGACCCACCAGCTACATCTTCGCATGCAAGGAAGTGCGTCCGGGCAAAAAAACGATTCGCCCCCCGACTGCTGGGACCCACCAGCTACACCTTCGCACGCAAGGAAGTGCGTCCGGGCAAAAAAAACGATTCGCCCCCCTGACTGCTGGGACCCACCAGCTACATCTTCGCACGCAAGAAAGTGCCTGACAGTCGGGACCCACCTGGTCGAAGCATACATAGTGTTGTCATTCTGGTCGCGTACGTGTATGTACATACTGGTCGATGTAGAGGCGCGCACGTGTCATAGTAGAGGCGCGGACGTAGCATGTACACGTACATACAGCGGCCAGTGTGCAAGAAAGAAAATACGGCTACGTACGTACATACGGACGGGGTCTCGAACGCCTACTCGCGCATACGTACGGCCAGGGCTCGTGTACATGGCTGGGTCGGAACGGAGAAACAGCGTCGTCGTCGTGTGCATAGGGATCCAACCGGCTGGGTCGGAATGGAATGTGTCGTCGTGTTCATCGGGAGGGCTTGGATGGAACAGGCAATGGAAAAGAGGCCTGGCATACCACAGAACGGAGGACACGGCCTTGTGTTTGACCGGCCACATTCGAAATGGGATCCTGTACATCGGGAGGGATCTAGCGTACCGCAAAACAGAGGAAACGGACGTCCTACGGT